>NC_081433.1:53368625-53391125 GCF_949786415.1 Peromyscus eremicus | reverse complement strand
ACCCCTCCCCTCAGGACTCAGGGAGCTATACGGAAGAGGAGGAAGAAAGACTGTAAAAGTTAGTGTGGATAGAAAATACCGAAGAAACAGTGCCTTCCAGACACAACAGAGCCAACACACATCTGAACTCACAGAGACTTTGGCAGCTTGCACAGGGCCTGTACTTGTTCAAGCCAGACGGGGTCCCAGCATTGAGAGAGGAAAGCAGATACAAGCCCTTATCTCTAACCCAGATGCTATCTCCAATTAACAACCACTTGCAAAAAAAAAAAAAAAAATTCGTTTTCTCCAGTAGAGTCTCACTGGATATATAAAACACACTTAAAGGCACACCTCACACCCAGCGGTAGATGGCTAACACAAAATAAACTCAAAGCTATTTTTGGAGGGTTGGTTGTTTGTTTGTTTTGGGTTTTTTGTCTCAATGCTTTGTTTGGGCATTTTGCTTATATATTATGGTTTCTCATTTTGAGGCGTTGGGAAGGTGCATGTTTATGGGGTTTTTTTCATGCTTTTTTTCTGTTTGTTTTAGTTTATTCTAAGTTTTATTTGTTTTCTAAAGAGAGAGAGGAAAAAGGCATGAAGGTGGATGGGTGGGGAGGTAGGAAGGATCTGGAAAGAGAGGAGGGAGGGTAACCATGATCAGAATATATTGTATGTCTGGTGGTTTGAATAGGAATGGCCCCCATAGGCTTATATATTTGAATGCTTGGTCATTAGGGAGTGGCGCTACTTGACAGGGATCAGGAGGTATGGTTGGAAGAGGTGTGGCCTTGTTGGAGGAAGTGTGTCACTAGAGTAGACTTTGAGTTTTCAAGTGCTCAAGCCAGGCCCAGGCCTCTCTCTCTCTCTCTCTCTCTCTCTCTCTCTCTCTCTCTCTCTCTCTCTCTCTCCTCTCTCTCTCTTTCTCTCTGAGGACTGCAGTTCCATAGGTAGGACTCTCAGCTACCTCTCCAGCACCATGTCTGCCTACATGCCACCATGCTTCCTACCATGAGGATAATGAACTAAAACTCTGAATGTAAGCAAGCCCCAATTAAATGCTTTCTTTTATAAGAGTTGGCATGGTCATGACATCTCTTCACAGCAATAGAACACTGACTAAGACAGTATGAAAAATATTATTCTCAATAAAAAATATATAGTCTATAAAAAAAGAAAGAAATGGAAATCAGCCCAACTATCTTTCAGTGATACATCAGAAATGCACAAATATATCTTTACCAAAATCCATCTGTGAAATTAAAATTAAACATACACCTAAGTATAGAAAGCATGCTAACAGAAATGGGCTTTGTGTGTTAAAAATAACCTATAGATGTTTATACACTCTCAAATACATGGATAACTTTAGGAAGCAGTTGAAAGCATTGGTAATTAGCTTTCTCTTAAAGGATAGATTAGGAAGAGATATAAAAACTTAATTTTACTATATATCCTTTTGTCTTTTAAATTATGTCTCTTTTTATAACATTAATCAGAAAAATAAAGCCAGGAATGATGACACATATCTGTAATCCTAGCACTTGGGGAATTGCAGATAGGAGAGTCAGCTTAAGGGCATCCCTAGATCCATAATAAATTCATGACTATGTGAGACCCTGTCTCAAAATAAATAAATGAATAAATATTAATTTTAAAAAATTGTTGCTAAGAAAGGATAATCAGAATACAACCCACAGCTCCAGAGAAGCTAGGAAAACAAGGAGGCCCCTAAGAGGGATGTATGAATCACCTTGGGAAGGGGAAATAGAGGAGATCCTGATGAGTGAACTGGGAATGGGGGGCAATAGAGGGTAGAGAGTGGGGGATGAGAACATGAGGGAATGGGATGCTCGAGCTGGGGCGGGGGAGACAGAGTGCGAGAGCAATGAAAGAGATATCTTGATAGAGGGAGACATTATGGGGTAAGAGAGAAACCTGGAACTAGGGAAATTACCAGGAATCAATAAGGACGACCCCAGATTAGACTACTAGCAACAGTGGTGAGAGTGCCTGAACTGGCCTACCCTGGTAATCAGATTGATGAATAATACCCTGTCATCATAGAGCCTTCATCCAGTAACTGATGGGAGCAGATGCAGAGATCCACAACCAGGCACCAGGCCAAGCTCCAGGAGCCCAGTTGAGCAGGGAAGTGCTGTGAGATGTTCTGTATGCTGTGAATGCGTTGCTCTGATTGGTTGATAAATAAAATGCTGATTGGCCAATGGCCAGGCAAGAAGTATAGGCAGGACAAGCAGACAAGGAGAATACTGGGAAGAGGAAGGCTGAGTCAGGAGATGCCAGCCTGTTGTCCAGGGAGCAAGATGTAATGGCACACAGGTAAAGCCACAGAACAAGTGGAGACATGTAGATGAACAGAAATGGGCTGAGTTTAAGTGTAAGAGCTAGTCAGTGGTAGGCCTGAGCTAATAGCCGAACAGTTTTAAATAATATTAAGCCTCTGGGTATTTACTTGGATATGAGCAGCTGCCGAGTGGGTGGGACACAGGAAAACGTTCAGCTACAAGGGAAGAGGGAGTCTATGAGCAAAGGGCATCAAGATCATTATGGGGAAACCTTCAGAGACATCTGAACCAAACTAGTGAGAACTCATGAAATTTAGATCAACAGCTGTGGAGCCTGCACGGGACTGGACTAGACCCTCTGTATACAGGAGGTAGTTGTATAGTTGGGTCTGTTTGAGGGGCTCTTGGCAGTGTGATCAGGATCTATGCCTGGTGCATGAGCTGGCTTTTTGGATCCCATTACCTATGGTCGGACACCTTGCTCACCCCTGATAAAGCAGGGAGGGGCTTGGTCCTGCCTCAACTGAATGTACCAGGTTTAGCTGTCCCCCCATGGGAGAACTTATCTGTTGGAGGAGGGGATGAGTGGTGGAGAGGAAGGTGAGGAGGGAGTGGAAGGAGGGAGGAGGGGGGATCTGTGGTTGGTATGTAAAATGAATGAAAAAGAATTTTTTAAAAATTGTTGCTAAGAAACTTTTGATAGCAGCCACAGATTTTCGTTTTCAAGAATAACTCAAAACTCACTGTTGTAATAAACAAGAGGGGAGTGGGTGGAAAGAGAGACACCTTTGAATAGACTATTATTTCTATTTGTGCTTAGGATTCCCTACTTCTGCAGATCATGAGAAGCATACAGATTTGAAGAATGTGCAAAGGATTTCCTAGAGGGCTGGATATGCAATATAAGAGAGAAAAGCCAAGGACGATTACAAAGTTCATCAAGTCCCTTTGAATCTTGGTTCCAGTGTCCACTTCTCAATGAGTCTATCTTTACCTTTCTTATTTAATACTGCAAGCTCTTCTTAAACTTCACTCTCTACTACCCATGTCCCTGACGCTAATAGAGTTGTTTGCTCCCATGACACTTCTCGCATCTACCCCACACCACATTATATATTATTTATTATATTTTCTATCAGTCTTTGCCCTATACTTCACTTGCTCCAGGACAGCTGTGTGGGTGACATATGTTATAGTACAACCATTAGCGTATTCAATTGGAATATTTAATAGTCATTATAACAGTCAAAAGAGGACAATATGAATGTATTTCTGAGCTTTTCTTTGGTGACCACATGAAATGTGTACTGAAAACCTTCAACATCTGAGTAAGGGGGCCTTTGAAATTTCATGTCTTGAAAATAAAATTTCATAGAGAAGTCTCAGTAGCCAGCTCCATGGCACAGCAGTGTATACATAAGTTGGACAGAAAAGACACAACACGGAGGAGAAAGATGCCCAGATGCAGGACTCCTGCAATCACAGATACAAACAGCAAATGACGTCAACAAAGTATTCTCTACCTCCACACTCCAGAATTGACAAATAGACTGCTTTGTTACAGAGGAATGTATTTGGGGGAAGGTTTTCTTAAGAGGAGGGTAGTAATACATGAGTGTGTGCATATGTGTGTTTGGAGGGGAGATTGGGGATGGACTGCAGAGTTGTATGTACACTACATAAATCCTTGTACCACTGAGCTATACCCTCAGCTTGGATAACACATTTTGTAAAGACATGGGTGCAAATGCACAGAGCTATGTCTCTGTGTTACTTATTTAGGCCAAAGCCATACATTGCTAATATTTTACAAATATCTGAAGATCCCAACATGAGCGGTAACAGTTGTGTAATGAAAGATAAAGTATTTAAACACTAAGTTTAAAAAAATCAAGATTTTTTGTAGTAAGTGAAAATTATGGAATACAGAGAAATTATTGTTTAAAATAAAAACAAACATAATTGAGTAATCATTTAGGTAACAGAGAAGTTGTCTTGTTCTCAATGACAGTGTTACGAGCTTTTTTTTCCTCTTTCTTTTTTCTTTTGAATATCTGACTGGTTTGTTGGTTAGCTTGCTTGTTCATTCATTCATTGGTTTTTTTGTTGGTTCATTGGTTTGTTGGCCACTTGGTTTTAGTGGATTTGTTTTGTTTTGCTTTGTTTTATTAGACAGGGTCTCATAATGTAGCCCAAGATGACCTTGCATTTACAATTCTCCTGCCTCAGCTGCCTAGGTCCTGAGATTATAAGTATGTGTCATAACATTCTATTTGTATAACCTCCTCTATTGCAAAAGCAATGTGTATCCAGTCCTTAGATAATCTAAATCCACATTGCCAGTAGACGGAAAGGTCGGGGCTCCAACTCTGAGAAAGGCCATGGGAAGGTCTATTGGGTTTTGGGTAAATTATATTTCTAATTTTCATAGGCTTTGAAAAAAAATATGCATGGATGTCTTCACATTTTTTGCCCCAGTACAATGACAAACTGTAAGATTGGTGGATCTTATGGGATCCTGAAGGGCCAATAAAGAAGTGTATCATTCACCAGAAAAAGCCCAGCGTATAGAGTACACCTCTTCCTCTTCTTCAAAGTCACGGTTTGAATTAGCAGTGGAAAGAGAAGTAGCTTCAGGTTGTAGGTGCCAGAGGGGACAAGGACACCATAAGAAAAACCATAGAATCAACCAACCAGGGCCCATAGGGGCTCACAGAGACTGAACTGACAATCAGGGAGCCTGCATGGTCTGACCTAGGTCCTCTGCATATATGTTATAGTTGTGCAGCTTGGTCTTCTTGTGGGACTCCTAACAGTGGGAGTGGGGGCTATCTCTGGCACTTTTGATGGCTTCTGGGACCCTTTTCCTCCCACTGGGTTGCCTTGTCCCTTAATATGAGGGCAGTCACCTAGTCTTATTGCAACTTGATAGGCTATGTTTTGTTGAAAAATCTCTGGGAGGTCTACTCTTTTCTGAAGGAAAATGGAGGAGGAATGGATGAGGGGAAGAGAGGGACTGGGAGGAGATGAGGAAGGAAAATTGAGGTTGTGATGTAATATATGAGAGAAAAATAAATAATAATAGTAGTAATAATAATGATGATGATGATAATAAAGTAGTTCTGAAAATGCTCTGCATCAGCAGATCAGGCTGCAGGGGCTGAGGAAAGAGGTTGTTCTGCTCCTGACCTGCAGCTGTGTACCTCCATACGAAAAACAAAACCACTTCCTTACGGTAAAGAACAACTCTCCAAGTTCACTTATCTATCAGATATTATTTTTAAAGTAAACACACCAGCCCAATAGTACCAAGAATAAATAAATGTTTCTAATACACACAACACCATTACTCTAATGGCAGCCACTGAGAACACCAGGAGGCATTCGTAGTTAATGTTACAGTCATTTTCCTAACTGATTGCATGTGGTGAAAGCTGTAGCATTAGTATTAAATAACGAATGATCTTCAAGCTCTTTAACCTACCCCCTAAAAATACTTATTACCAATTAAAGACAGCATCTGCCAGATAATAGGGACAGAAAAAATATTTGTTGAGATGAATGCAAAATGTCCTTATCTGACGAAAGATTATAATCAATGAACTTCACGGGTCAGGTAGGATGACAGCGCTAATGCCAAGTCAGGTGACTTGGATTTCTGAGGATGAACCCACACGGTAGATGGAGAGAAACACACCTATAAGTTGTTCTCTCTGTCTCTGTCTCTGTCTCTGTCTCTGTCTCTGTCTCTCTCTCTCTCTCTCTCTCTCTCTCTCTCTCTCTCACACACACACACACACACACAGCCATTCTGCACTTCATTCACTCACAGGGATGCCTGCTGTAGTCGTTGTTCCCACTTCTGTAACCCCTACTCATCAATTGTGGTGGCTGACTTCATGACAGATTCGAGTGACCTGAAGAGTGTGTGTGTGTGTGTGTGTGTGTGTGTGTGTGTGAGAGAGAGAGAGAGAGAGAGAGAGAGAGAGAGAGAGAGAGAGAGAGAGAGAACGCATGCAAGTGTATCTGCGTGTGGGTGTGTCTGTGTGGTTGTGTCTGTGTCTGTGTATTGTAATGTCATTCTTTCCAATGGCCCTTCCATATTATTTCATAATTGGGAACGGAGAGCATTGTTTGCTCTTAAACTTTAGAGCAATACTAATAAGCAGAAAAGCTTTTTGAGGCCGGGCGGTGGTGGCGCACGCCTTTAATCCCAGCACTCGGGAGGCAGAGCCAGGCGGATCTCTGTGAGTTCAAGGCCAGCCTGGGCTACCAAGTGAGTTCCAGGAAAAGGCACAAAGTTACACAGAGAAACCCTGTCTCGAAAAAAAAAAAAAAAAAAAAAAACAGAAAAGCTTTTTGAGCTGAGAAAGTGAGATGGAGGCAGCTTTCTGATGTTTGACTCTAAAACTACATTATCAATGGACTCTCACAAGCTGAGACTTCTGTGGGATCCCTCGGGAGAGCATATTAGCTCTAACCTTTTGGCTGGCCCTCCTGATCTGATGCCTGTTTCTTGGTCTGTCTCCTGGGATGCCATTCCCATAGCCCCTTCTATCTTCTCAGTTTGGGCCATTTACATTGACATTAATCCAAAAATGACAATGAAAATGTGTCATGATAAATGTCTAGAAGTCACTAGAAGATACACAGACCGATACTTTTAGAACAAAACAGGATCAAATGATGCACAGAAACCAGGAGCCAAGAGATGTTGGGGGAAGTCAGAACAGTGTGCAGTGAGAAAGGAGTCAACAAAGACTAAGATCATAAAGGATGAAATTTAGCTCTAGTGATTAGATTATACGTATTTGATATAAGATAGCAGAGTTGAATGAGGGACTATGGGAGTTGAAAGTAAAGATAGCACTTAATTGACTTCAGCTACCTACAAGTCATCTCTTTTAAGAGACCACCCTCTCTGCTTACACACCTCTCCCTAGAGGCTGCCACCTATCCCTTTAGAGAAGACTCAGAGTGACTGAATAGAAAACATAAAGACCTAGGCAATTACAAAGGAACTTGAATTAAAACCCCCTCATATTGCTGAAAATGCTGTTATGAGTCATAGGTTGATATTCTGTGTTCATATAAAAATTATCACTGTTTGAAAACAATGACAATTACCACTCTCTGATGGGAAACCAACTCAATTAATGGCCACCCTTTCCCGACAGAGAAAGTCATTATGGAAATTCTATGTTCCATAATAGCATGGATATAAAAGTATTTTCTCCACACAGAACTTTCTGCTTTGCTAATAACCTTACAATAGTTACATTAGCACTCTCTGGACAAATGTGCTACTCATGTGATTGCATAAACAAAATATTGTATTGAACTGTGGTCATATTGACTATGCTGTGTGTGCTTTATATAAATCTCAGGGAGGGCATTTTCCATACAGATTGTCTAGGAAGCCAAAGAGTTGTCACTCTTGGTTGGCCAAGCATGTAATATTTAAATGCTTCAGATACAACATACTTCAGACTCACCTTGTTAGATAAATAACATTCTTCTTTTTCAAGGAAGGGTTACTTTCCTTCTCAGCTCAGAGAAGAATTGGGCCTGAAAAGGGAGAAAGTATTAACAGCATATTGTGCTCCGTCAGTCTGATGAGAACTTTGCACTGAAGCGAAAACATGAATTAATGATAAGCAATAATAGACCTTGGAAATATGACTTCCCGTGACTTGGTAATACAAAACATACCTGCTGCTTTCCTTCAACTGAGATTTCGAAGTGCACAATGAGATTTCTTTTTTTAAACTCTTCCAATTTATGTTTCAATTATCAAAATTTAGGGGAAAGATATACATTTATCTACACATTTGTATATGTATATGATGGGAATATTGCTCTGTATGCTGTGATTGTGTGTTGCTCTGATTTGGTTGATAAATAAAACGCTGATTGGCCAGTAGCTGGGCAGGAAGTATAGGTGGGACAAGCAGAGAGGAGAATTCTGGGAACAGAAAGGCTGAGTCAGGAGTCGCCAGCCAGACACAGAGGAAGCAAGATGTGAAGGCAGAACTGAGAAAAGGTACCAAGCCACATGGCTAAACATTACTAAGAATTATGGGTTAGTTTAAATGTAAGAGCTAGTCAATAATAAGCCTGAGCTAATAGCTGAACAATTTTAATTAATATAAGCCTCTAAGTGATTATTTTATAAGTGGCTGCAGGGTCTGTGGGGCTGGACAGGACCATAGAAAACTTCAGCTACATGTATATATGTGTGTGTATATATATATGTGTGTGTGTGTGTGTGTGTGTATATATGCATAAATATGTATGTATTTGTGTATGTATATATGTGTGTGTATGTATACATATATATGGTTAGGTATATGTATGTATAAAATAAAATATAATAAGACAAAACAATGACTAACACATTGGAATCAGACAAAGGGAAAGAAAATAATTCAAGAGAATACACAAGAAACAGAGATCCACTTGTTCACACATTCAGGAATCCCTCAAAAACACTAAACTGGAAGCCATTATATATAGAAAAGAACTGTAGGGTTAAAAGAGAGAAGATATATATATATATGTATAATATATATATAATATATATATATTATATATATATATATAATTAAAAAATCAAGAAAAGAAAAAGCCCAGATATGGCATTACAAGGCAAGGACCACTGTCTTAGTTAGGGTTTCTATTGCTGTGAAAAGACACCATAATCACAGCAACTCTTATAAAGGAAAAAATTTAATTGGTGGCTTACAGTTTCAGAGGTTTAGTTTACTATCATCATGGTGGAACATGCCGGCATGCCGGCACACATGGTGCTGGAGAGGTAGCTAAGAGTTCTACATCTTGATCCAAAGGCAACAGGAAGTATTCTGAGACACTGGGAGGTATCTTGAGCAAATATAAAACCTCAAAGCCGGCCTCCACAGTGATACACTTTCTCCAACAATATGACATCTACTCCAACAAAGCCACACCTCCTAATAGTGCCACTCCCTCTGGAGGCCATTTTCTTTCAAACCACCACATTCCACTCCCTGGCCCCCAAAGACTTGTAGCTATATCATAATGCAAAAATGTATTTAGTCCAACTTCAAAAGTCCCCATAGTCTTTAACATTCCAAAACTTATTTAAAAGTGTTAAGTTCAAAGTCACTTCTGAGATTGATGCAGTCTTTTAACTGTAATCACTATAAAATCAAAATCAAAAATAGATCACATACTTCCAACATGTAATGGTGTAGCACAAATTCTAATTGGTCTTAATAATAAAAATGTGGAGTCAGATATTGGAGTGAATGCTGAAAGATCAGAGAAGTAAAGGAGCCAGCCACTAGAGAGAATTCTTACCTCTACTGAATCCTCAGACTGAAAGGGAGGGGGAGCTCCTGTCCCTTTCCACCTTATATTCTTCTCTCCACCCAGCCATAGACCTTCCTGTCCACCTTCCTAGTGCAGGAATTACAGGCGTGTGCCTCCCAAGTACTGGGATCAAAGGCATGAGATTCCAAGTGCTGGGATTAAAGGCATGTGCCACCACTGCCTACCTTCTATGGTTAACTAGTGGCTAGCTCCACACTCTGATCTCCAGGCAAGCTTTATCTGTTAGAACACAAACAAAATATACCACATAATGATGCAGGATATATATTACTACTCCAAAATGTAGGGAAAGAAGTAGAGTGAAGACATACTGAACCAAAAACCAGGTGGGCAAACTCCTAACTCTGCATCTCCATGTCTGATGTCAAAATTTTCTTCAGATCTCCAACTCCTTTCACCTTTGCTGACTACAACACACTTTTTTCACTTGGGCTGATTCTAGTCCCTGTTAGCAGCTCTCCTCAACAGGTATCCCACAGCTCTGGCATCTCCAGCATCTTGGGGTCTCCAAGGCAATCCAGGCTTCAGCTTCACAGCTTCACACAATGGCCTCTCCAGGCCTCCATTCAAGGATACCACTGGCACATGCCTGACCTCAGTGGCTTTCATTGGTCACAAAGGCAAATTACGGAGCCCCTTTCTTCTAACCTTAATGCCAGAACTGCGTGGCCAAGGCTGCCAAGTTCTGCTACTTGCTGGGGCTAGAACACAGCCCCCTCATTCAATTACATCTTCACCAGTTTTCTGTTTTTGATAGTTTCCTTCACTACTTAAATTTGGCTGTCCTGAAACTGGATCGGTAGACCAGGCTGACCTCAAAGTTGGAGATCTGCCAACCTCTGCCTTCTGAATGCTAGAATTAAAGGCATGCACCACCACACCCTGCTTTAAGCTTTTCTTTAATTCCTTTTCACAGGTTAGAAGCTTATCTGGGTAGGATCTTGCCCTGAGATCACTATTCCCTTTATTTCATTTCTTCATCGACTTACCTTTTTGAACATGAGATTTAGCTCCATTCCACTTCCTGGTGCTTCTTTTCTCTTCAAACTGTACATTTTTTAACTTATCTTGTTCAGCTTGCATTTTTATTGTAAGTCTCTATTAGAGTTACTAATAATCACACAACAGAGTCAATACTAGGCTGTTTTGAGATTTCTTCTGACCATGGAATTAATCTGAAAGTCTTCACTTCAGCCTCAGGCAGACTCTTTGGACAAGGGCAACAAGTAGCCACATTCTTCACCAAAATATCACAAGAACTATCTCTAGACACCATGCTAAAATTCTTCTCCTCTGAAACCTCTTGAGCCAGGCTTCCATAGTCCACATAACTCTTAGCACTACTGACTCCCCTGTTCCTACTAGTATATGGCCCATTAAGCAACACTTAAAGCATTCCACTGCTTTCTGACCCAAACTCTCAAAGTCCATATTTCTTTAAAAAAAAAAAAAAAAAAAAAAAAAAAAAAAGCGTGGTCAGGCCTATCACAACAATACCCCAGTCCCTGGTATCAGCTTCTGTCTTAGGGTTTCTGTTGCTGTGAGGAGACATCATGACCACAGCAACTCTTTTAAAGGAAAACATTTAATGGGGTGGCTTACAATTTAAGAGGTTTAGTCCATTTTCATCATGGTAGGACAAGGCAGTGTGGAGACAGAAATGGTGCGGGGGAGGTAGCTGAGAGTTCTACATCTTGATCCAAAGGCAACAGGAAGTGTTCTGAGACACCAGGTGTTACCTTGAGCAAAACCCACCTCCACAGTGACACACTTCCTCCAACAATACCACACCTACTCCAACAAGGCCACATCTCCTAATAGTGCCAGTCCTTTTGGAGGACATTTCTTTCAAATCACCACAAACAACAAGATGCCATTGAGTTTATTTTTTGTTGTCTATCTACTGATCTGCATACAGTCTACCCTTAAGAGTAGTTTGTTTCCCAAGTGCAACTTCCCTTGGAGAAAACAGAATTTTCATTTGCAATTGGTGATCAATTGGAAATTGCTTCTGGCTTGGGAATGAGGGCATGTTCCCACTTCTCTCTTCAGCTTTAGGATTCCATCTGGTGCAGAGCCATGAGGGCCTTGTACATGCTTCCTCAGTCTCTGTGAGCTCATTCCTGCATGCCTCATTTTGTTGATTAAGATGGTCCTGTTTTCTTGATGTTTTCCATCACCTCTGGATCTTAGACTTTTTCTGCCTCCTCTTCCTTAGGGTTCACTGATCCCTGAGGAGAGGGATTTAATGAAAGTATCCCTTGTAGGACTGAGGGTTACAAGGTCTCTCACTTTCAGCATAATGTCTAGGTGTGGGACTCTGGATTTGTTCCCATTAGCTGTAGGAGGAAGTTTCTCTGACAATGGCTGAGCAAGATGCTGATCTATGAGTATAGTAGGATGTCACTGAGAGTCATGTTATCACTGTTTTGCTTTTGCTTCTGTTTTTGTTTTAGAACATTAGTATTTGGATTTGCCCTAGGTCCCTTGTCTATCTAGTCTCAGATTCTTGGTCACCCAAGAAGTGTCACCTATGGGTTCCATATCATGGAGTAGTCCTTAAGTCAAGTCAATTATTGGTTGGTTTCTCCTACAGTCTTGGCGCCATCATTGCCCTAGTATATCCTGTAAGCAGAACACCATTATAAATGAAAGGGTTTGTGTTTATGTTTCTCTTTTGGTAACCTGCAGTGAACCTTTCTGAACCAAAGCCACTAGCATGTTAGGGTGAAAGCTCTATGTAGGCACCAGCTCAACTTCTCTATATTCAATGAGTTGTACAGGTGTTTCCTTTCCCTAGGGAGATATACCTGTCACCCTTACTCCCTTATTCTATCCCTAACCTCTGTAGTTCTATGGATTGCAGCTTAGTTATCACTGGCTCTACAGCCAATAGCCACATACAAGTGAATACAAATCATATTTCTCTTTCGGGGTTTGGGATGCCTCACTGAGGATGATTTTTTTCTAGTTCCATCCATGCACCTATGAATTTCATGATTTCATTTAATAGCTGAGTAATGCTCCATTGTGTAAATGTACCACATCTTCTTTATCTATCCTTCTGTTGAGGGCTATCTATGTTGTTTGCAGGGTCTCAGTATTATAAATAGTGCAGAAATGAATATGGTTGAGTAAGTGTCTCTGAGGAAAGAAAAAGTCCTTTAGGTATATACCCAAGAGTGGCATACCTGGATCTTGAGGTAGATCAATTCCCAACTTCCTGAGGAACTGTCACACTGATTTCCATAGTGTCTATACTAATTTGCATTCCCACCAGCAATGAATGACTGTTCCCTTTACTCCACATGCTCACCAGCATGAGCTGTCACTTGTTTTATTGATTTTAGCCTTTCTAACAGGTGTACATGGAATCTTGGAGTAGCTATAATAGGCATTTCCCTGGTGGCTAAGGATGTTGAACATTTCTTTAAGTGTTACTCAGCCATTTGAGTTTCCTCATTTGAGAATTCTGTTTAGATCTGTACTCCAGTTTAAATTGGGTTATTTGCTTTCTTGATATATAGTTTCTTGAGTTCTTAAAATATTTTAAATATTAGCCCTCTGTCAAATGTGTAGCTGGTAAAACTTTGTCCAAAAAAACAGGATCTGTTGCTGTACAGAAGCTTTCAGTTTTATGAGGTCCCATTTATTAGTTGTTGATCTTAGTGCCTGTGCTAATGGTATTCTGTTCAGAAAATATTCTCCTGTTCCAAACAGTTCAAAGCTATTGCCAACTTTCTCTTCTATCAGGTTCAGTGTATCTGGGTTTTGTGTTGAGGTCTTTGATCCATATGGAGTTGAGTTTCGTGTGTGGTGATAAGTATGGAACTATTTGCATTCTCCTACAGATGCATACTTCCAGTTTGACCAGCACTATTTGTTAATGATACGGTTTTTCTTCAGAATTTTTTATCAAAAATCAAATGTCCATATGTGTGCAGATTTATATCTGGGTCTTCGATTCAATTCCATTATCAACATGTCTGTTTTTTGTGCCAGTACCGTAAGTTTTTTATTACTACAGTTCTGTACTACAACTTGAAATCAGGGATGGTGATCCCTCAAGCAGTTCTTTCATTATTCAGGATTGTTTTAGCTTGTGTGTGTGTGTGTGTGTGTGTGTGTGTGTGTGTGTGTGTGTGTGTGTTTCCATATAAAGCTGAAAATTGTCCTTTCAAGTTCTGTGAAGAATTGTATTAGAATTTTGATGGGGATTGCGTTTAATCTGTAGATTCCTTTTGGTAGGATGGCCATTTTTGCTATGTTATCTACTGATCTATGAGCATGGGAGATCTTTCCATCTTCTCATACCTTCTTCAATGTCTTAAAGATTTTACCACAGAAGTCTTTCATTTGTTTGGTGGTAGTTGCCCCCAAGATACTTGAGCCTATTGTGAAAGATGTTGTTTCCCTGATTTTTTTTTCTCATTCTATTTATCATTTGTATATAGGAGGGCTACTGATTTCTGTGAGTTAATTTTGTATCCAGCTACTTTGCTAAAAATGTTTATCAGCTACAGAATTTCCAGGTAGGAACTTTTTCAGGTCACTATGTATACTATCATATCATCTACAAGTAAAGATACTTTGACTTCTTCAGTTCCAATTTGTATCCCTTGGATCTTCTTCAGTTGTCTTATTGCTCTAGCTAGTATTTCAAGTACCACACTGAATAAGCATGAAGAAAGTGCACAACCTTGTCTTATTCCTGATTTTAGTGGAATTGCTTTGGGTCTCTCTCCATTTAAGTTGTTGTTGACTATGTGATTTCCGTAAACTTCCTTTATTTATTGAGGTGAGTCCTTTGTATCCCTAATCTCTCCCGGACTTTTAACATGTACAGGTGCTAGGTTTTGTCAAAGGCCTTTTTTGCATCTAAAGAAGGGATTATGTGGTTTTTGTATTTCGGTTTTTTATACAGTAGATGACATTTATCAACTTATTATGTTGGAACATCCCTGAATCTCTAGAATGAAGCCTACCAGATTATGGTGGATGATCTTTTTGATGTGTCCTTAGATTCAGTTTGTAAATATTTTATCAAGATTTTTTACATCTATGTATTGGTCTGTATTTCTCTTTCTTTGTTGAGTCTTCAGATGGTTTGCATATTAGGGTAACTGTGGCCTTTTAAAATGAGTTGGGCAGTGTTTCTTTCTGTCCCTATTGTGTAGAATAATTTGAAGAGTGTCTGTATTAGCTCTTATCTCAAAGTCTGGTAGAATCTTGCACTAAAACCATCTGACCCTAGGCTTTTTTTGGTTTGGAGACTTATAATGACTGCTTCTATTTCACAAGGAGCTATAGGTCTATTTTAATTACTTATCTGATCTTGATTTAACTTAGGTACATTGTATATAGTGAGAAAATTATCATTTCTTTTAGATTTTCTAATTTGGAGTAGTACAGGTTGTTTAAGTATGTCCTTACGTTTCTCTGGATTTCCTGGGTGGTGTTATATCCCCCTTTGTTTCTAATTTTGTTAATTTAGATATTCTCTGTGTTTTAGTTAATTTGGATAAGGATTTGTCAACCTTTTTTATCTCCTCAAAGGACCAACTCTGTTTCATTTTTTTATTTTGTTTCTTTTTTATTTCTATATTTTATTGATTTCAGCCTTGAGTGTGATTATTTCTTGCAATCTATTCCCTTTGGGTGTGATTTCTTCCTTTTCTTCTAGAATTTTCAGGTGCTCTTAAGTCACTAGTATGAGATATTTCCAATTTTTTTTTGGAAAAAATTTGACACATAGTGCTATGAACTTGCCTTTTCATTGTGTCCCATAAGTTTGGGTATGTTGTGTATCCATTTTTATTCATTTCTAGAAAGTATTTATTTCTTTTTTAATTTCTGTGTTGACCCATTTTTTTCATTCAGTAGTGAGTTATTTAGTTTATATGAGTTTGTAGGCTTTCTATTGTTTCTGATGTTACTGAAATCCATCTTTAACCCATGGTGTCAGATAAAATGCAGGGGGTTGTTTCGATTTTCTTGCATCTGTTGAAAGTGGCTTTGTGTCTGAGTATGTGATCAATTTTGGAGAAAGTTCCCTGAGGAACATGATAGCAGAAAAGAGGGTATATTCTTGTGTGAATCCCTTTGAGTGAAATGTTCTGTAAATAACTGTTAGGTCCATTTGGTTCATAACATCAGTTAGCTCCAGTATTTCTCTGTTTAGATTTTGTCTGGATGGTCTGTCTATTAGCAAGAGTCAGGTGTTGAAGTCACCCACTATCAGAGTGTGAAGGTCAATATGTGATTTAAGATATAGTTGAATTTCTTTTATTAACTTCAGTTCCCTTTTGTTTGGGGCATAAATGTTA
Source organism: Peromyscus eremicus (assembly GCF_949786415.1). Lineage (NCBI taxonomy): Eukaryota > Metazoa > Chordata > Mammalia > Rodentia > Cricetidae > Peromyscus > Peromyscus eremicus. The sequence continues at coordinate 53,375,134 of NC_081433.1, read as the reverse complement.
AGAATTGCAATGTCTTCTTGGTGGATTTTCTTTCCTTTGATCAGTTTGTAGTGTTCTTTTCTATCTCTTTCAATTTTGGTTTGAAATATATTTTGTCAGATATTAAAATGGTTATACCAGCTTGCTTCTTAGATCCATTTGCATGGAATAATTTTTTTCCATCATTTCTGTCTGTCTTTGATGTTAAGGTGTGATTCTTGGATGCAGCAGAAGGACAGATTCTGTTTTTGCATCCATTCTGTTAGTCTATGTGTTTTTATTGAGGAACTAAGACCATTGATTTTGAGAGATATCAATGAGAAATGTTTGTTAATTCCTGTTATTTGTTGGTTGGTGGTAGCAGTGTGTGTGTGTGTGTGTGTGTGTGTGTGTGTGTGTGTGTGTGTGTGTTTCCCCTTTTTTGATTTGCTGGTCTGAAATTATTTCTTGTGTTTCCTTTAGTGTGATTAACCTCTTTAAGTTGGGGTCTTCCTCCTAGCACCTTCTTAGGGATGGATTTGTAGATAGATATTTATTAAATTTGGCTTTATCATGGAATGTCTTATTTTCTCCATCTATGATGATTGAAAGTTTTGCTGGGTATAGTAGTCCAGGCTAACATCTGTGGTCTCTTAGAGTCTGCAGCACATCTGCTCAAACTCTCTGGGTTTTAGAGTCTCCAATGAGAAGTCAGCTATTAACTAATAGGTCTGCCTTTATATGTTACTTGGTATTTTTCCCTTGCAACTTTTAATATTTGTCTTTGTTCTTCATGTTTAGTAATTTGATTATTATGTGCCAAAGGGAATTTATCTTCTAGTCCAGTTTATTTGCTATTCTGTATGCTTCTTGTACTTTTATAAGTATCTCCTTCTTTCAGTTAGAGAAATTTTCTTCTACGATTGTGTTGAAAATATTTTCTGTGCCTTTGACCTGGATTTCTTCTCCTTCCTCTATTCCTATTATTTTTAGATTTTAGTCTTCTTATTGTGTCCCATACTTCCCAGATGTTTTGAACCAGAAGGGTTTTTTTATATTTAACATTTTCTTTGACCTAGGTATCCCTTTCTCCTATTATGTTGTGCCTCAGATTCTCTCTTCCATCTCTTGTACTCTGTTGATAATGCTTTCCTCTGAGATTCCTTTTCAAATTTCTAAATTTTTCATTTCCGATTTCCCTCAGTTTGGGTTTTCTTTACTGATTTTATTTCCACTCTTGTAGCTGAAGTTTTTCTGTGTCCCGCCTGGCCTGCGGTCAGGACAAATCTTTCCCATTCATGTCCCCCAAGTAAACACACAGATGTTTATATTAATTAAAACTGTATGGTATAATGGATTAGGCTTCTTGCTAGCTAGATCTTACATCTTAAATTAACACATTTCTATAAATCTATACCTTGCCATATGGCTTGTGGTTTACTGGTATCTTTACATCTTGCTTCCTCTGTGTCTGGCTGGCAACTCCTGATTCCACCTTCCTGTTCCCAGCATTCTCCTCTCTCTTTGTCCCACTTATACTTCCTGCCTAGCTACTGGCCAATCAGCACTTTATTCATTAACCAATCAGAGCAACACATTAACAGCATGCAGAGCGATATCCACAGCACACTCTCATGTCTCGAACTGTTTTATTCATTTCCTTCCACTGTTTGTTTGTGTTTTCATAGATATCTTTAAGGGATTTATTCATTCCCCCTTTTAAGGAGCTATATTATATTCATAAAGTTCATTTTAGGATCATTGGACTTCAACTATGTTGTAATATTCAGGGCCTGCTGTGGCAGGGTTGCTCAGCTCTAGTTACTGCTTTTTCACACTGGAGTCTAGGCATCTGTGTTTGGGAAGATTGTAATTCTAGGTCCTGATATCTGGTCTCCTCTTTGTTGGGTGGGTATTTCGATCCTTAATTTCTGTTGCCCTCTTTGGTTCTTAGGAGAGTGTGGTGGCTGTGTGCTGCATTGTTAGAAATTCTTCTGAGATCCTGATATGTTGTGGAATATTATTTCAACTAGGCAAAGATATATTGCCTTTGTTTATGCTTCAGAATATTACTTTAACTATGTAAAGGTGTATTACATATGTTTCACCTTGTCTGCCTAAGACATCTGATTGGTCTAAGGAGCTGAACAGCCAATAGTTAGGCAGAGAAGGGATGGTGGGGCTTCCAGGCAGAGAGAAAAAATAGGAGGAGAAATCTAGGCTCGAGAAGAGAAAGAGGAACAAAAGAAGAGAACAAAGGGCACACACGAGGCATGAAGCCAGGCAGACGCCAGCCAACATGACACATAAAGCAGTGAAAGTAAGATATACAGAAGTAAGACAGGTAATAAGCCTGGGGCAAAAATGCAGAAGAAGAGAAACAGTATAATTTAAGTTAGAAATGCTGACTAGAAATAAGCTGAACGAAAGCCAGGCATTTGTAATTAAGAATAAGTCTCCATGTCAAGATTTGGGAGCTGCTTGGAGGCCCAAAAGAAAAAGCCTGGTACAGTGGTATGTGTGACTACTGGGGGCTCCAGGTAAATTGTATTTCTAGGTATTGGGAGCTGACATTTAGGAATGCAGATAGGCTAAGAAGGGGTAGGCAGAGGGGGTCCATAGGAGGGGGGAACCCAGCAGAGGCTTTCCTTGCTTCTCTGCTCCACTCTGCAAAGAGTTTCCCAGCAGACATTCTGCTCCACTTTGGTGAAAGAAGAGATTTATTTGGGAAGGAGGAATCCAGGAGAGTGCCTGCCTCTTCCAGGGGGGAGAAGGGCAGCCCCCAACTGAACAGAATCTGCTTAGTCCTCTAGTAAAGGAGGCAGTAAGTGAGGCAAGGCCACAATAGGTAGTCTGCTACACAGCTTGGGATAACACTGGGGAGCTGAATATGGAAGGGAGGAGGGAGCGTGAGGATCTGAAGCTCTCCTACCTGCTTCTTTGGCCTACTTGCTTCTCTGGCAGGCTTGGCTGGTGAGTTCTCAGAGAACGTCTGCTGGGTTTGGGGGCTGGGGTAACAGGGTAAGTGGGGAGGAAAGTTGGAGGAGAAGATCTATGTGATCTGCTGAGGATGGGGGCAAAGAGGAGGGGGAGGCCACAGCAGGTACAGAGGTAGGGATGAGACTGGGGGGACTGGATTTGGAGGAGATGAGTGAGAGTTAAGATCCACAGTTAGCCTACCTGCTTCCCTGCATTGCAGGTTCCCAGGGAATCCCTGCTGGAGTTGGAGGCTAGGATAAAATGATAAGTAAGGGGAATAGAGGTTGGAGAAGAAGATCTATGTGATCCACTGGAGATGGGAAGTGGGGGTTACATGCAATTTTGAGGTGCTTGACATGGGTGCTGGGAACCAACTTGTGTCCTCTGTAAGAGCAGTATATGAGATCAACCTCTGAACCATCTCCTCAGTGGCTTTTACAAGGTTATTGTGTATCTGTGAAATGAGCAATATCTCTACCATATCCCCAGCCACTTTGCTGATCAGCTTGAGGCCTGCTACCTCTAAGGAGGTCAGTCTCCTGAAGCCCCACAAAGTCACTCATGCGATTCTTAGATACTGGCAAGTGTCTCATTCTGTCTCATAGTCTGTGTAGCTCTGACACTGAGGGATACCTCACATGCTGCCCATTATTCTGTATGGCCCCAAGACACCAGTGGATACCTCCCACAATGTGCACCATTCTGATGGACACCCCACATCCTACCCACTATTCTATATTACGCCAAACTGTGCCCATCCAGGTATCCTCAATCCTCACAGCACATCTGAACGCATCATTTAGGAGTCTGTGTGAGTATAAAATCACTTTCCCAATGCACAAATAGTTCAGGTTATTGACTGGAGAGATGTGTGGTCTGAGTAATAAAGAGTATTCGTCCCCATGAACAACGCCATCTCAGGAGTGGACCTTCCTTGTGCTAACTGGGTATTGATCACTAACCGGAGAATGTACAAAATACGGTATCCTCGTAGTGTCTGCAAATGTGTATCTGCTTCTGGATACATATTAGACCCTGGAACTTTCTCCGCCTGGAGGGGAAGGGAAGCCAAGATTCAAGTTTGGACCTTGATGCTTCCAACTGACTGTCAATGCTCGCTCAGCTTCTGGCATCTCAATTCAATACCCCAAACACCCTATCACCTTAAACTAAGTATTTTAGTCACTTACATTTAAGGAAAATAAGTCTAACCACATGAAAAGGAGATTAAGTGAGGTAATGCTAGCCAATTCTTTGTATTTAACAAGGTAATTAATAAAATTTGTAACTCTGAATCCTAGCATGAAACAGATATTTTGACAGTAAGTACACAAAACCTATAAGCTATAATGCTAAATATCATTGATCAATAATGTTCAACATGAAAATGCAAATGCAAATCACTTCAAGATCCCATCTCACCTCAATCAGAGTAACTATTGCCAAAAATAAGTAAACGTGGCTAGGGAGATGGATGAGCGGACAAAGTGATTGCTAAAAAATGTGAGGATCATAACTTGTCTCTCCAGACCCATGTGTAAGCCAGCCAGGCAGGGGGCTGTCTGTAATCCTAGGACCAGGGAAGCAGAAGCAGGAATCTCTGGAACAAACTTGCCACCCAGACTAGCTAAATACTTAAGCTCAAGGTTCACAGACTCTGCCTCAATACATAAAGTGGAGAATGATCGAGGAAGACATTTGTCAATCAGTCCACCTCATGCACACTGCAAGTCTTACAGCTTTGGAGGGAAAGATACCCTGACTATGAGAAGCCAGGCTATACCTGCAAGTGTTATGGCTCTGGAGGGAAAGGTGTCCGGACTTGTAGGGAAGTCAGGCTATACATGAAGCTGGGTTCGGCTAGGGGATGGTCTCACTGCAGGATGTGGCAATCCTGCTCCTCCCCAGAGACAGCTGCTGAAGATGAACTCTGTTCCACTCCCCTAAGGGAGTTTCCCAGCAAAGGTATCTTTTGCTTCTCTGCTCCAGTCCACTAGGGAGTTCTTCTCAACTCCAGCTCAAGGTGTTACTTCCGCTTCACTCTGCAAAGGTGGAAACCCCTGCAGAAATGTAGCAATCTGCTCCGGCTCCTGAGAAAAGTTGATACTTCTGCTCTGCTCCTCTAAGGAAGTTTCCCAGCAGAGGCTTTCCTTGCTTCTCCGCTCCACTCTGCAAAGAGTTTCCCAGCAGACATTCCACTCCACTTTGGTGAAAGAAGAGATTTATTTGGGAAGGAGGAATCCAGGAGAGTGCCTGCCTCTTCCAGGGTGGAAAAGGGTAGCCCCCAACTGAACAGGCACAGGGCTTATATAGGGGTGGAGTTTTTCCAGGAAGAAGATTTTCAGGGAGGGAATTGGTCAGATCTTAATCCTCTTGACCTTGGACAAGCTCAGACTGGCTGGATTTCGTGTTCAGGGATTGGTTGGTTTCCTGCTCAGGGATTGGTTGGTTTCATGTTCAATTGGTCAGAGGCAGAGTTGGCTCTGGTTTCAGGGTCAGTGTGTTTGTTTCACTGACTCTGGTTTCATGGCTAGAGTGTGTTTCTTTGGTTCTGGTTCCAGGGCTAAAGTGTGTTTCTTTCACTGGCTCTGGTGTCAGCATCAGGGTGGGTTTCTTTGACTGGCCCTTTTACCCTATACACACACACACACACACACACACACACACACACACACACACCACACATACACATACACATTTGCCCCCACACAGGTGAGTATACATATGTATACACATACCACACACAAACTAAATAAATAATGCCAAATGCTAGAAAGGATATGAGGAAAATGAGCCCTTACACATTGTTGGTGGAAATCGGTATGGTTCTTCTGCAAAAACCTAACAATAGAATGGCCACCTGGTCCAGCTGTCCCACTCATGGGCATTCACACAAAGGAAATGAAGTCAGCATAGAGAAGAGAGACATGCACACCCACAAACCACTGCATGGTTCACGGGAGCCAAGGTATGGAATCTACTTAAGTGCCCATCAGCAGCTGAATGGGGAAAGAAATGATAGCATGCAGTCACAATTGCATTTCGTTCAGCCATAAAGAATGGAACTGTGTCATTTGCAAGAAAATGCTTGGAAACAGGGGAGGTCATATTTCTAGGCTAAATATAGACAAGTGCCTTGTGTGTTCTTCCGTATGTGGAACTCAAAACAAAATAGAAGAGGGGCTGCTAGGGGAGGAGGAAGGACCCAAAGAGATGGGGAAAGAAGGAGGCTGAGAGAAGGAGAGGGAGGGTACACACAACCAGTCACCATGTATGTGTGTACAGAAACGTCACAGTAAAACTCACTCATTTGTAGAACTAATAGGCACTAAGCATAATTTTAAAAGAAAAGAAAGGCAAGGTTGTGTGTAACACACTTATAATGTAATGGCTTTCATTCTGTTGTAGCATAAACAATACAGAAGATGCCAACATCTACCCTGCCTTGTCCCTCCATCCCAGTCACCAGCTACAAAGACCATCTTTAAAGCCTGGCTATGGAACCTTATAAACTTTTCCCATATTCAAATGTAATTGTCCATTTCTAGTTTTGTATATAGTTTTAGAAAAGA
>NC_081433.1:53235627-53368425 GCF_949786415.1 Peromyscus eremicus | reverse complement strand
AATGCACCAGGAACATATCTTAAATGATCTTGATCTTTAATCATGAGATCTCCAGGTAATAACTTGGGTGTGTGTCAGTTGAGGAACTCCATAAGTGTCCCTTCACACTTAACCCAGGTCTTTTCAGTGAATCTAATTCTTTTCATCTATCTGAAATGCTCCATGAACAAATCTAAACTAAGATGGAGAGAAAGAAGTATTTCTGAGAACTCAACTTGAATGTCCTGTGCTTTGACATAATTTGAGATGTGGAGCACTGCACATAATGTGAAAATGTAAACAAGAGTGATAAAAGTAGGCTGTGGGGGGGGGGGGGATGCCTTTCAAGTTGACCTCCGCAAGGAAATGAAAACTATTTCAGGCCAGAGGCAGAGAGATGATTCAAGATGAGAAAAGAAAATGTGAGGAAAATCCAATTCTCCCTGCCAGAATGGACCCCACTTTGAATGCAGCCATGTTGACTTTGCTGAAAGTCTGTCCTTTCAGGGGGCTCCACAGCATTAGTTATAGCCCTATTAATTCTGCCAGAAAAATACACATCAAAAGTAAAAAATTATCAAGACAGAGGCAACCCATGATTATTACAGCTGTTTAACCCTCGGTAGTTGGAGGATTTCTCCTGTCCCCACTCGGCACCAAGGTCCCACAGCCACTCATAAAATAATCATTCAGAGGCTCAATATTAATTATCAACTGTATGACCTAATGACTCAGGCTTCTCGCCAGTTAGCTCTTATATCTTAAATTAACCCATTCCTGTTAACCTATGTTCTGCCACATGTTCCGTGGCTTTACCGGTCAGTTGGCATCTTGCTCCTTAGGCAACAGGCTGGCGTCTCTCCTCTCTGCCTTTCTTCTTCCTGTCTCTCTCTTCAGTTTCCTGCCCAGCTATAACCTGACTTGCCAAAGGCCAAATTGCTTTATTTATCAACATATTCACAGCATACAGAAAGACATCCCACAGCAACCCTCCAAAGACAATAACTAAAAACTAGTGAAGTCTAGACACTGCCCTTTTTTTGGAAACTTGTGTGGTCCACTAGTATCATTAAAAGTTCATGACAGGCTAGAGAGATGGCTCAGAGGTTAAGAGCACTGATTGCTCTTCCAGAGGTCCTGAGTTCAATTCCAGCAACCACGTGGTGGCTCACAACCATCTGTAACAAGATCTGGTGCCCTCTTCTGGCCTGCAGCCATACATGCTGTATACATAATAAATAAATCTTAAAAAAAAAAAAAAAAAAAGTTCATGACAAGCAGTTAAGAACTGAAAGAAGCGCAAGTTTTGTGAGGCTGACCAACTCTCCTGCCATCTGGGTCCACATCCAACACTTTGGGTTGGTCCACCGCAACATCTGCTCCATCTCCACGCTGCCGGAGCTTGTGGAGGAGTCAACCCCTGCAGAATCAGATGTCATCACCGAATGGGGCTGGTCCTGGGCCCACTGGTCAGCCCCAGCTTGGAGTTGCTGCCACCGCAGCCAGAGCTGCTCACCCTGCTGGAAGATGCTGGATTAATGCGGACCGTGAGAAACCAGCTCCCACGAACCATTCAGGGTAATCAGAGGAATGCCTCAGAGTAGTGAGGGGTAGAAAACTTTTTTATCTGAGGGTAATCAGAAACAAGTTTTAATCTATCTATGACTGGTGAAATAAGGAAGCACACACGCTTTCTGATGGTAACTTTCTCTTTCACTTCATCTTAAGAACGGTCTCTGACTCTTCTGTCTCCACACAGCTACATATCCCCGCATTGCTACATTCTATACATACAGCTCTATGTCTTTCTTTACATACATACGACCATACATCTCTATACGCAGTTACATCTGCTTGCACGTCTACACATCTGTCTTTTACATACAATTTCTCTTCTGTATCTCTTTTCTGTACAGCTTTGTCTTCCTCGTCTCCACACAGTTACAAATCACACAGCCACAGCTGAACATCTCATTTACATAGCTCTCCTCATCATGTAGTACTGTACACAGTTCCTAGGCACAGCTCCTTGACGTAGCAACAGCCCTTACACACAGCTCTCTCTCACACTCATTCAGACACACATACTTCTAGATTATTCACTCATGCTTTACTCCTTCACTCTTTCAACCACTCACTCCCTCACACTTCTCTCATGCATCTTCTTCTTCATCTCTCACTCAGCACACACACACACACACACACACACACACACACACACACACACACACCACTCACACTCTGCAGCAGCTCTCACATAGCTCTACACAGCCGTCTCTCTCCACACCGCTGCTGCTGCACAGCCAAACTCTGGACAATTATAATTACATTTTCAGGGCCCTACCCATTCTCAAAACACCAGATAAGTCACGTAGTTTCCTCTTAGGCTAGTAATGTCACATTGACCTGTGTATGTAGCTCTAAGTTGGTGATGGGTCCCAGACATTAAACAATTGGCTGAAACTTGACCAGTCCAGGGTACATGCAGAAAGGGAGCTACTGCAAGAATTATGTCTTGATGTAAACAGCCTGGCCTTGATTTAGCAATAAACAACACCTGGGAATTAGTCTTTGTGTATATACTGTAGGGACAGCTTAGTCTGATTTGGACTAGTTCTAAGGTCTTTGCAAAATGTGTAAAAGGCTGTCTTTGAGACAGAGAATACTGTTACTTACCTGTGTCAGTAAAGAAGAACATTCTGGTGATATTTCTGTTCATCAGAATTATACAGCTTAAACAGAAATCCACAGCTAAACGTGTGCCAGAGATGTAAAACACACTACCAAAGGGCTGTGGAAAGAACCCACAGCTGTTCTTATTAGGGAGGCATAACAGTGACACCCGAGAAAGTTACAGACAGAAAACAACCAGTTTCCACAGCCAGTGACCCCAAGGCTTTGCCAGGTGGGCTCCCCATCAGGGAGTTAACTGGTGGGTCAGCTTGTCAAACACTAGTTGTCACCTGCTGTATACTCCCATGGCCCTCAGTAGGAGGTGGGGGTGGGGAGGGAGTGGAGATGGATGGTAGAGCCCAGTAAACTTCAATGAGCCCAGCATGTGGGAGAGGTGGGCAGCAGCCTGGAACTCCTCAGGAACCTGCTCCCAGATGCCCTGCTTAGCCACAGAATTGACCTGACTGGTGCATCAGAAACCAGAAACTTTGAACCAGACCAATGGTTCGTTGCAGGGAATATTTGCATGTGAAGTTGTTTGGGCAAAAGCATGTACTGTGTGACACATTATAGTTCCCAACGCCACTATGAAAAAAAATGAATATATGATGAAGAGCTGGGAAAGATGGAAGAAAGAGAGAGATACATTCGAAGTGGAAAGAGGCAGAACTAGAAACTCACAGATGACAGGTGTGAGAGAAAGCTGCATGTTACCACCAAGGGCCATGCAGATAGATGTCCATGGTCTGTGCTGACACCTAACGCCATTTTGATGTCTGTGGGCCATGCTGCCTATGAGAGCCATTACTGGGTCTATGGTCCTACTGCAGCCAGACTGTTGACGTCTGTGACCCACGTTATCCACCGAAGGCCATGTGGATGTCCGTGGTCTATGCTGTCACCTGAAGCCATGTTGATGTCTGTGGGCTGTGCTGCCACCAAGGGCCATGTGTGGGTCCATGGTCCTGCTGTGGTTGGGGGCTGTATTGACATCTGTGGCCTGTACTGCCACAGGAGACCATGCTGAGATCTGTGGTATGGGCCGATGCTAGAGGCCCTGTGGTGTCTGTGCTCTGGGCTGTCACCGGAAGTCATGTGTAAGTCCATGATCCATGCTCCCACGGACTGTAATGGACAAGGAAGCTACTTCTGCAGTGGCATTGATGACTACAGACTCACAGTTGAGAAAGAGGGACATAGAAGGCCTCGGTGACAAACCTTATCCCCACCCCCTCCAAAAATGTCACAGCCTAGGCAGGAAACCATCGAAGAGAACTCTTAAAAATTGGGACAAGGATGCTGAAGTGTAGCTCTCCATAACTGAGGGTTTCTGGTGGGGTACAGGTAGGGAAGGACTCAGTGTTCTTTAATGATCTGGCTACTGGAAGTTTGACCATGCTCTCCAGGGACTTATCTTCCTTCCTTCCTTCCTTCCTTCCTTCCTTCCTTCCTTCCTTCCTTCCTTCCTTCTTCCCTTCCTTCTTCTTTTCTTCTTCTTTTTCTTCTTCTTTTAAGGAGAGGTCACAAGGGCAGGGGGTGGACCTATGAGAACTGGGAAGTGGATGTGATTGGGGTGCATGATACGAAATTTCCAAATAATCAAAAGCATATTTTGTTTAAAAAAAAAAATAATTGAGAGAAGAGAACCGAGGAAGTTAATAACCCCAGAATCCCCAGCATCATTGTCCCAAATCCAAAAGAAAATCAAATGTCCCCCATTCTCCCCAAATATAGTCCCAGTCCCATACCTGATTTCCTCACACAAGTTTGCTTCTGACGGCCATGTCATCGTCCTTCTGGTTCTCCATCCGTCACAGTCCTGCTTCTAAAGCACAGGCACTGGGAATTAGCTGGAGGGGGGATTCTTACTCAAGAAGCCATAAGTGAAAAAAAAAATCACAGCAGACATTCCAGCAGGAATGGGTAATGGCACTGGGAGAGCAGAGCAGTTGAGAACATAGGTTTAGTAGTTGGCCGAGTCAGACTGGGCCACGGCCCATGACAAGCTGTGTAACACTGAACCCATCTACTTCAGCTTCAGCTTCAGCTTTGGTAAAGGGAGGTTATAGAGTCAGGTAATGGCTTTTTATTATTATTATTATTATTATTATTATTATTATTATTATTATTATTGAATTGCTTAAACCCTGACTTTATTTAAAACAGAGCAACGGATGTTTTGTGTTTTAAACCCCTAAGGCATATTTTAAAACTTACATACTTCTCCTCATGCTCTCATTTTTTCTTGACATTATACCTGTTTCTTTATTCCAATATTAAATAAATGTCTTTCTGGAAGCTTTGATTGGATTCCATCTGGACCACATCTGATGCAAGTGTCTTAAACTCTCCACTAGAAATGTGAAACATCCAAGAGTGATCATAGATATGGAAAGAGTAAGCTGGGAAATCATCTGCCTTGTGTTTTATTAAACCCAGAATGGTGTGAAGGCTGTAACGCTGCCTCTGACAAGCCATTAATTTCGATAGTGCAGCCCCAATTTGTCTCAAGTTCTGCATTACTCTCTCAAACCAGAGTCCTTTCTGTGGATTGAAACCTACTTTAATGATAGACACCTTTTGTTTGTTTGTTTGTTGAAGAAGTAAAACATGCCAAACCTCCAGGAAAGGCTGTGGCTTTTAGGCTCTGTCTTCGGGGCAAAGAGAGTTGCACACGTGTCTTACAATTGAGAGTGAAGAGACAATAATGAAGATGGTGAAACGCATAGATAACTGATGTTAAGGACCACGAAAGGGTTAGCACTTTACAAAAAAAAAAAGTTATAACTGGGCTTATGAGAAGAGGGGAGAAAGGAAAGCAGGGAGGAAAGGAGAGAGAGAAGGGATGAAAAGCAAAGGAAGCAAAAAGAAGGGGTAAAGAGAGGAAGAGAAGGCATTGGTATGCTTGTCCGTGCCGATAAAGAGATAACTGTGCCCTCTGTCACTGTAGTAGCCAAATTTTCCTGCGTGTTCCGCTGAAATATAGTCATACATTTAAGTATTTCATCTGAGCACTAAAGCACTAAAACTCAAAGAAGGCATTGGATATGGAGTCGGGAGAATAAGAAAGAGCAGATTCCTAAAGGAGAAAGCGGAAGCTGCCTTGAAGAGCATTTAGCAGACAGACGAGCTTTCCTAGAGAGAACACTGGGAATCCTACCAAGAAACCATCAAAGGGACAGAACGGATGTCCAGCCGTGCCCGGGAGCCTGACCAAAGACCGAGATGTCTCACTGCATCCTCTCCACCATTCATCCTGCCCCGACTTAATGCCATGTCCTTTGGAGAGCCGCCACCTTGGACACTGGACAACTCTCTCATTCCCCAGATCTAAGATAAGTCTGCATCAGGTGTCTGCTTCCCAGCGGCTGCTTCAGCTCAAGATGCTTCTGAATCCCAGACCCGAGGATGGGAGTGGGGGCATGTGGTCACATCACTACAGCTTCCTGTCTTCCATTCCCCCCTTCACTCTTGGTTCTCTTGAGTCTCCTCCCTGTTCACCAACTTCTGTCACATGTCTTTGTCATCATTAACTGAATTATATACAGGAATATTTTAGTTAAATAAACTTAGTAAATTGTCTACACCCAAGTCAGTCCTTATGCTGGTCGGGTTTTTTTGTCAACATAGTGCAAACTAGAATCAACTCAGGAAAAGGAACCTCAACTGAGGGATTGTCTCCACCAGATCCACCTGCAGAGATCACTGTGGAATGTTTTCCTGATTAATGATTGATATGGGAGGGCCTCACCCACTGTGGGCAGTGCCACCCATGGGTTATGTAAGAAAACAGGCTGAGCAAGTCTGGAAGCAGTGATCGTCCATGGTCTCAGCTTCAGTTCCTGACTCTGGGTTCCTGCCTTGAGTTCCTGCCCTGGCTTCCCTTGATGATAGACTGAAACCTGTAAGCTGAAAACCCTTTCCTTTAACACGTTGATCTTGGCCAGAGTTCTATCACACCAACAGAAAAGCTAACTAAAATATTCCTATACATAATTCATTTTTAAGACTTTCAACTTCCATTCCATTGTACAACATGTAAGGAAAAAAGTAAGTGGGTGACTTACTCAGTGACGTGGCTTTTAACTTTGTGAGCACTTTAAACCAATGGTTTTCTTCATTCTATATTGTACTGCTGGGCCATCCCCAAGACCATATGAGTCTCACCATAGGACCTAGAACCTAACATAAAGTCCTTAACTTCCTCTGTCGTCTTGATTTCCTGTCCTTCCTCTCAATCAACTGCTGTCTTAATTCTTTAATCCTATCAGAACATCATTTTATCCTACAGTCTAGATTGCTTTGTGTCTGTGTGTGTGTGTGTGTGTGTGTGGCATGATGTGTATATGTGTGTGTATATACATATATATGTGATGTGTGTATACATATATATATATGTGGTATGTGTGTATATGTGTGTGTGATGTGTATATGTGTGTGTGTGTGTATATATATATATATGTGTGTGTGTGTGTGTGTGGTGTGTATGTGTGTGTGGTGTGTGTGCCTGTATGGTATGTGTATGTTCCTGTGTAGTGTGTATTTGTGTGTATGTGTGGTATGTGAGGTGTATGTGTATATGTATTTGATGTGTGTATGTGATGTATGTGTGTGTATCTGTGGTATGTGTGGGTGTGTGGGAGTGGTGTAGAGGGGGTGTGGTGTGTGTATGAGTGTGTATGAGTGTTTGGGTGTGTATGTGTGTTGTGTGTGTATGTGCATGGTATGGGGGAAGTGGATGTGAGTGTGCAATATGTGTGTGGTATTTGTCATGGTGTGTCAGTGTGTGTGATGTGTGTATATGTGTATGAGTGTATGTATGGAGTGTGATGTGTATGTGTGTGTGGTGTGTGTGTCCATGTGAGTTTGTGTGTATAGTGTGTGTGTATGCAGTGTGTGTAAGTGTACGTATGTGCATGTTTGTGTGTGGTGTGCACTTGTTTATGTGAGTATGAATTGCAGTGTGTGTATATGCATGTGTGTAGAGGCTAAAGGTTAATGTCAGGTGTCTTCCCAATAACTCTCCACCTTATTTATATTTAATTCATTTTATTTTCTGAGAATTTAATAAATGAGTGTATATGCTGCAAGCTGCAGGAAAACAAAATGGAATTCAGCTACTATCACAAAAGCTACTACTTAGAAAAGTCAAGAACTTCTCCAAAGGTCAAGCCATGGCTTAAGGAGTCTTGGTGATATTTTTGCTTTTGTATGTATATATTAGCTGGTTCTTAAAATGATTTTCTTATGTGCTTCCAAGAACTCCTAACAGTGTATTTATCTAAAATGCCTATCAAGCATCCAAGGCCAAATGAAACTACACCTGTCTCCTAGGTCAGGCGGATAGCTTTATTTCTTTTGCAATTTAGGGTGAGACCCTCCTTTCTTATACAACCTTACTAACAGACCCCTAACTTCTTACCTAACCACTTCTAGGAATGTAGACTGAGTACATAGATCGCCTTTTTGATATACTAACCAGTCATTAGCACTCAATTGACCTCTTCTTTTACCACTCCCATTTTGGACTGTAAAAGAAAGCCTGGTGGTCATTGCCTGAGGAAAATTCTTACCTGCCTTTATGACCCCGTACAATTCAAGTCTGGTGACCTTGCTCAACCAGGGGACTGCTATTGCTTGGGTTTATAACTGGATTGCTGAGAGACTTAGAGAGGATGGAGAGATGGAGAATGGAGAGGGATAAGGAGGATTTTGACCAGAGAGAATGTGTGGATGAGATGGAAGATGAGGAAGAGTCAGATGGGGAAGTACTAGCTGGGTAAGAACAAGATGAAAAGGACCTAGATTAGGCAGAATTAAGATGAGAGAATTAAGATAGAACTTAGAGGGAGCAGTAGATAAATATAGAGAGAATCAGGCAAGAAAGGAGCTAGGCAGAGAACACAACTAAAACTGTGTTAATAGGATGTTATACCAGAGGAATTAAAGCAAGTAGACTATAGAGCTCGGTGTGCTGAGATTCTATTTCCCAAAAACAGTCCTCACCATTAGTAGTTCTCTCTCCTGAGTCCCTGGGATGTATAATACATTTTGATCATACCTACCCTTTACCCCTCATCTCTTCTTGAGTTCCCCCTCACCAAAACCCCACTCTCAAATTCATATCTTCTTTTTCTATGATATTAATAGGTAACCTACTGGGTAGGTATAGAGCTGCCCGCTGTAGCACAGGTAACATACCAATTGCCATGTCACTGAAGGAAACTCTCCCTCCCCCAGTGGCTGTTGACTGCCTCTAGCTCAGGATCTCTCACATGACCTGGAGCTCACCAATTCAGCTCTCCTGCCTGGCCAGCAAGCCCAAGATCCTCTCATCTCCATCTCCCCAGTGCTAAGAGTATAGATGCACACTGTCATGCTCAGCATTTTTTTAACATGGGTGCCTGGAATCAAACAGACCTTCAGGCAAGCTCTTCACTGACCAGCCCACCTCCCTAGCCCCTCTCCTTGCGTCTTCACGCTCATCTCTGAACATAAGTCCATAACCCACGTGAATGACCTAGTCCCATTATACAGGTGTGTCCAGCTTTATGCGATGTAAGTTGTAAATCTACCCTCTGTGTCCATTTCTGCTTGCACTGTAGAGCTTCAATTCCATGGACCACAGTCTCAACCACTTCCTCACCAAATGAGCAGCCTCTCTTAATCTTCTAGCCTTTGTGTGTGTGAAGCCTTGTCCCTGTTTGAGTCCAGCTCTCTGTCCACCCCACACCAGGCTGGTCATCATTGTCAAGAAGGAGACACAAGGCCACATAGACAGGTGTCCCTGTGATCCTACGTTCCCTCACTCCCCTCCTCCAAATCGAAAGTCCCGCAGCACCTGCACCAATCATTTTGGCTTCCGTGGTTATAATGAAAGGCAAGCCATCACCTTGCCAGGGCATCTCTTCCCTCCTCCTCCTCTGCCTTCTTCAGGGCGTTGCTCTGGTTTCTCCTGCTCTGTCTCTAACCTCCCTCTTTCTGTTAGAGTCTTCCTATTAGCATTCACTCAGGCCACAGTCTCTTCCAACTTATAAGTCACCTGCCACACCATTCTCAAAGATTCACTTAGTCAACAAATATACCTTGAGTAGCTATAATTTGTCTGTTAACAGTGACCCAAATGGACCAAGTTCTGTTATCATAGAGTTTACATTCTAGAAAGAACAGGAGGAGGAATACGTGAGCAAAGAATTACAGCCTCTCAGATAATAGTCCTAGGAAGAAAAAAATTAACTTGGAGCAGGACTGGCCTAAAGGAAGACAATTTTAAATAGAGTTCATGTTGAGAAACAACTGAGCGAATTCCTAGGTTAAGTGAGCAGTGTGCCCCACCTGGAGATTTTGGAGGACATTGTAGACACAGACAAAATTCTTCATGTTCCTTCTTCAGTTCTCTTGATTTACATATTACATGAATTACACACTATCTAAACAGTGAGACTTTACAGACTGTCTCTCCAGCATTGGCTTCTGGTCGGAGCTCCAGAGCCACGGGCCTTCCTCAGCCTCACATCTCTCACTGTATAATTTTCCTGTCACAATAAATTACAACCACAGGAATTTATTTCTCACAGTTCTGGGAACCACAAATCTCACATCGAGATGGTGGCAGGACTTTGCTCCCTCCGCAGCTCTGAGAAGCAATTGATTCCTTGCATGTCTAGTTTCAGTGACTCGGATATTCCTCGGTTGTGCTCTTGGTCTTGCACAATTCCGTCTGCACCTTCCTCTCTGCTTCTTCCACATCTCTTCTGGCTTCTCACAAGCCACAGCACTGGATGGAGAGCTGGCTACATAATCAGGCTGATGGCATCTAGACACTGTGAACTTAGTTGTATCTGCAAAGATTGTTAAGGTCACACTCAGAGGCTCTAGGGCTCAGAGCAAGAGCAGATGTTTGGGAGAGGAGGGTCTCCTGGAGAAATGGCCTTTAATTCTGAGCAAAAAAAAAAAAATTGGCACAGCCACAGAGACGCTCATGACCAACGGCCTTTATAGTTGCTTCTGAAGGGCACACCCATGACCACTGCTCAGGTGGTTTTCAAGGCACTCCCAGCCATTCCCCAGTGCCCTGAAGCCATCTTCTTCACCAGACACTACTCAGCTGTCCCTGGAAGACACTTTTTTTTTCAAATGCTCAAGCCATTCCTAACTTATACCTCTGTGTCTTCACATGCATGAATCTCTTTAACAGATAACTTTCTGCAGCCTTTTCTCTCTAAATTATCTTCTACGTGCTTTTTAAAATTCTTTCCCTATTAAACTGAATACTTCAGAGTCTCTATAGAAGTGAAAAATGCAATGTTTTTCTCTCTTCACCTGACTTATTTTCATTAGAATAATATCCTCTGGCTTCAACTATGTTTTTGCAAATAGGAGGAGTTGCTTCTCTTTTGAGATTAAATAAAGTAGCACACTTTTTTGGGCTATTTCCATATCTTGGCTATTGTGAATTATCCTGCAGTGAACATGGTATCTTTTTGGCATCCTGATTTCATTTATTTTGTGTACTCTCCAAGAAGGGGTTATTGAATCACAAAGTAGTTCTTATTTTAATTTTGAAATTAAAATTCCATATTATCACTGGGGATATGGCACAATATATAGAGTGCATATGTAACATGCATCCATCTCTTCATAAACTAAGCATGGGAGAGAATGTCCTTCTGTGTCCATACTATAACAAATTGTTGCCGTTGTTCTTTTTTCAAGACAGGGTTTCTCTGTATAAAACTGGCTGTCCTAAAACTCACTCGGTAGATCAGGCTGGCCTCGAACTCAGAGATCTGCCTGCCTCTGTCTCCCGAGTGCTGGAATTAAAGGCATGTACCACCACTGCACACCAACAGTGTACAAAATTTTGGCTTTGTTTTTAATAATGGCCATTTTAATTGATATGAAATGATATTTCACTGTGTTTTGATTTGGATTTCTCTGAAAACTAGTGGATATTAAACACTTTTTTTCTGAGATAAAGTCTCACTATGTAGCCCTACTGGCCTGAAACTCACTCTGTAAACCAAGCTGGCCTTAAATGCACAGAGATCTGCCTGCCTCTGCTTCCTGAGTGCTGTATTGAACACTTTTTATATAAGTTTTCAATTTTATTTCTTGGGGAAAATGTCCATTCAGATATTTTGCCGATTTTAACTGGGTTATTAAGAATTTTTGTTTTTGTTTTTTGTTGCTGTTGTTGTTGTTACTGAGCTGCATGAACCACTCACTTTGGATACTAGCTCCTCATCTAATACATGGTTTGTACCTTCACTCCCTGCCTTTGGGTTCTGCTGGCTGTTCCTCCACTCTGGGGGAGTGGCTTCCGTCCGACATAATCCTGCACACAGCTGTTAGCTTCTGTTGCCTGTAAAAAGTCACCAGGAACTTCTTATCTCACAGCAATAATGTAAAGTGTGGTGACATTCTTTATTTGCTCAAATTTTCTTAAACCCTTGACAGTCATTTTCTAGAAGCAATGCTGACATTCGATTTTCTACCACTCATTCCTCCCTCTTTTTTCAGTAATGGAAGAGATCTCCATTCCCACACTGTCTGTTCATGCCTTGTTAAAACTAGAGGGGGTAAAGGATTACCATGCCCACCACTCTCCTTCTGCAATTAATGAAGCCTACTGGGAGGTTAAGCCCCTCCCCCTGCTCTAGGTTACAGAGTATAATTCACCACAGTGCCTAAATAAACATTCCTTTATCAGTAAGGTCTCCCTTTGGTCTGCCCAGCTACTTCTCATTTGAGAGTGAAGAAGTGGGGGTTGCCTACCAGAGAATTGTTTTATAAATCATACAATTGGTGCATCCTTGTGAATTTCCCAAAAAAAATTAGGTGATCGGGAAAGAAAGCTAGTAAATATTGAGCCCCTCCCACATGTCTACCACCTTGTAAAGAGCCTCTGTACTCCTAACTTATTCCTTAGAAGACTCATGTGACTTAAATATTATTCATCCCTCAGTCAAAGGAAGAAAATCCTCAATGACACACTGATGTCCCAGTCTCAGCCATAATGTCGCTCCATCTCCAAGTCAAGAGCGCTCCTTCTTCTAAGCTAGAAATTTCTCCTGAACCATCATCATCCACACAGTCCACAACTCCCTGAGGGTCTGTGACAACCCACCATTCCCTGAGGATCTGTAAGCAAGTAATGGCTGCTGGCAGGGGAATAAGGGGAGCTCTTCAGTGGTGTACCCTGCTGCTGGAGGAATAACCCCACTGATGCTCATGCAAGCAAGAAGTAAATTCAATAGTTCTCAAAAGCAAGGAGGTTTTCCATCCACAAGCCGTTCATCCTTCTCCAGTACTGACAACAAAATTTAGAGTTTGGGCTTCTAAGTCAGGCGCCCTGTTGCTGCGTCCATGGCAAACTGCCTAAACTTGGTCCCCTCACTTCCGAGAGGGGCTGTTAACAGAGACATGTGCAAGCACTTACAATGGTGCCTAGACACAGTGGTTTCTTTAAAATACTAATTATTATTGTTTAAACTTAGTTTTCTAAGATTACTTAAGTAATAATGGATAATATACAGACTAGCAGAAATAACATTAGTGTTTAATTATCCACTAACTGCAATTTACCACTTGTTTTAGTTTGGGTTTTTTGAACAAAGTCTCTCTTCAGCACTGAAGGTAGCCTCAGACTCAGTGTGTATCACAGATTCCCCTTAAACTCATGGACCTCCTGCCATTGCCCCCCAGGTATTGAGATTACAGGCATGCACTACCATGCCTGGAAAAATTAGAAAATTTAGTGGTACATGCCTTTAATCCGAGCACTTGAGAGCAAGAGGTAGGCACAGCTCTGTTGTTAGTTTGAGGCCAGCCTGATCTACACAGTAAGTTCTTTCACAGCCAGGTCTACATAGAGAGACCCTATCTCAGAGAGAGAGAGAGAGAGAGAGAGAGAGAGAGAGAGAGAGAGAGAGAGAGAGAGAGAGAGAGAGAGAGAGAGATTTGAATATTTAATTGCCCATTGAGCTACTATTTAAACATGATTTTATACCCCACTTAAAATTTGCTCATGTACCAATCTTTATGGTCTACCTCTGAATTTGTGCCATTAAGTAATTTGAAACAGATTAATTAGCAAAAGCAGTTATGTTAAAAACCACTGTCACTCTTATCATACAGAGAACTACATCATAAGAACTGAGAGTGTTAATGTATACTCCCTTAATTTAAACCAAAGGTCCTTTATATACGTTGGCATCCATGCACTTTCTTTCAGTCTTTCTCTGCTCTTTTACCCTAGAAAGTGATAATCAGTGACAAAGTAGACCATAAGGAATTCTATCCTCAGAAAGTGGAGAGGGTTTGCGAACCAAAACAACCTCAGATCTCTAAAATGATCATATGCTGGGATAGAGAGCTGGCTCAGCAGTTTGGAGCACTTGTTCTTGCAAAGGATCCAGGTTTGATTCCCAGCACCCACATGGTAGCCCACAACCATCAGTAACTCCAGTTCCAGGAGATCTTATGTCTTCTTCTGGCCTCCACCAGCATGTGGTGCATATACATTCATGAAGGCAAACGATTCATGCACATAAAATAAGACAAATGTATTGAAAATGAGCACATGCTGGCTTGTATTTCAGTTACTACTGCAGTTTACATAGGAATTGTCCCCAAAGGCTCGTGTGTTAAAGGTTTGGTCTCCAGCCTTCTGTGTCACTGGGAGGTGGTAGAACCATGGGGAGGCTGGTTCCTGAGAAGGAAGCTGAGCCATTGTGTGTATTCCCTTGAAAGAGTTATTTACACATGCTCCCTCCTGGGCCACCACAAAGTAGGACACTTTGGCCCACTCTCTCTCTCCACTATGACATTCTGCTTGCCATAGGCTCCAAAACAGTGGCTCCAAATGACCATAAACTGAAACCTCTAAGACCATGAGGCAAGATAAATCTTCCTTCTTTCGCCGGGGCGGTGGTGGCGCATGCCTTTAATCCCAGCACTCGGGAGGCAGAGCCAGGTGGATCTCTGTGAGTTCGAGGCCAGCTTGGGCTACCAAGTGAGTTCCAGGAAAAGCGCAAAGCTACACAGAGAAACCCTGTCTCGAAAAACCAAAAAAAAAAAAAAAAAAACTTCCTTCTTTCAAGTCACCAGCCTCGCGTATTTTGTCATAGCAACAGGAGGCTAAGATAGCTATTGTCTTGTGGACAAGTTAACTCCTAAACAGGACTGTGTTATCTAGAAAACAGAAACTCACATGTTTTGTACTGCACTGTGACCTCTTAGACAGAGTTCGCACACAAGAGATCCGATGTGTGAATTATAAAGGATATTGTAGCTACTCTTGGGGGATGGATAAATCCTTTAATCATATTCTAGCACATATAAAAATAATTTCCTTCATGACTGAGTTTGAGGTAGGAAATTGCTTGGATCTGACCATCATTACAGGCTTAACATGCTTGCATTTGAGCTACTTCTCTGATAACGATAGTACTGGAAATTTAACTATTAACTCATAATAGGAATTGAATAAATCACAAGAATCTTCCAGCACAGGAATTTAATAAGGCTTTGTGAATAACTCAGGGCCAAAGTTAAGGTCATAGAGAAGAGAAGAGTCTGAAAGGAGCTGACCCAGGAACAGGTGGGCAAGCTTCAGCCACTGCTCGCCCATGCTCACTCTAACCACATCCATGAACATTGATTGGCAGGAGCACTTCCAGGGCTGGGAATTGATTTAAGTCGCTCGGGATCTTTGTTTTAACGATGACTGACATCTAAAGTGTCTCTCTAGCAGAAAGTTTTCCTGTTCTGACATTCAGAAATCTCTGTCACGAGCTCCAGGAAAATGTGCCAGATGGAGGAGGCAGTGGGGAATTTAAGACTGCTAAGCATATCTCTGCCCCTTACTAAAAGAGTTCAGAATTTGGCAAAAGAGCAGAAATACCTGCCAAAGGTCAAGTCCATTACATAAGAACAAGAAGCAACTATTTGCCTTTCTTTTACAAAAAAAAAAAAAAAGGGCACTTATGTTTAATAAAGACAGCCATCTCATGCACGACATCTTATCTGATAGAGAGCCATTGTAACTAGCAAGGTGACAACTAGGGGATTGTCACAGCTTGAAAGAGTTATTTTTATTTATATGTCTGTCTATGTGCATGCCAAGAACCAAGATTCAGTCCCCAGAGCCCATATTAGGTGGTTCATAGTTGTTTGCAACTCCAACTCCTAGGGATTCTATGCCTTGGCTTTAAAAGAAAATAAAATAACCAGAGTCCTGGAGTTACTGACTGCTAATGGCTCCCCAGGTGGGGTGGGGTGGGGTAGCCAGTCAGGGATGAGTTAGGAAGAAGAAGGAAAGAAAGTAGCAGAGGGGAGTGAACACAGTCACAGCGTGTTGTATATATGTATGAAGCCGTAAAAAAAAAAATAATAATAATAATAATAATAATAATAATAATAATAATAAAGAAAATGATGTGGAATGAAGGAAGAGTGGGAAGAATTATTATCCTGGAGCGATGGTGCAGTGAATGAAGTGCTTCACACCAAACTTGGTGATCTGAGCTCCATCCCTAGGACCCATATGGTAAAAAGAGGGAACTGACTCCTGCAAGAGTTCTCTGATCTTGGCACACATGCACGGCACGAGCATACACACGTGCACAAGCCCATGTGTGTGCACACTCATGCACGCACACACGCGTAGGCAGACACACACAAACTAAAGAGATATTTTTAAATGCAGTAGTATTGTCCATGCTAACATTTTACTTCACTTTAAATGTAGAGGGTCCCATCGGTCAACAGGCTGAAGTGGCACTGAGCAGAAGAGGACAGTGAAGAGAAAAAAGAAATCACAATACAGGAGAAGCCATTGCTCTGTGCAGTATGAATTACGTGCATCAGATCCCTCAGAGCCTGTTACCAACAGCTGGCGTTTTTACTTGTTCTCCTTGCCCAAGAGCTATCGGAATTGTCATTGCAGAAAATTCAATTTAATCCAACAAATAGATGCTGGTCTCTTACTATATAAAGCACCATAATGAAAATACAGATGGGCAACAGGGGCCTATTTGCTAACAAGTCTGTGATGGAGGACGAGGTGGGACATTCATGGTGTCATGAGACTACAAGGTAGACAAAGTGAAAACACCCAGGCAGACAGATGCCCTGAGTGACCTGACTTAGTGTCTCATGCCCTGACCTGGGAAATGGGGACAGGTAAGCATGCCACAGGCTTGAAGTGAGTGTTAAATGGGTGTGCAAATTCTTCAAACAATGACTAGCTCGTGGGACCCTCCACCAAGTCAGCTGCCACTATCAATGAAGCGCAGTGTGAGTGCCAGGCTTGTCAAAGGCAAGATACCACACTCAACGCAAAGGATCAGAAAAGATTTGGGAAAAGAAAATGCTGTTTGAAATGAGTCTATGAGAACAGGCTCCGTTTTGAAGTGTGTGCTGGGAACCAGATAGAACAGGGAGGAAGGCTGAGGAAGGAAACCAGCCAGGACACTGCACCCGGAGGTAAGATTTTAGCAGGAATTTGCTTCCAAGGGTACAGCTATCACCGGGACATTCGAGACTCACCCTAAAAGAGACAACAAATCCCAGAACTTCTTACAAGGGAAGGCATCAGTACCTCGATCATTTAAACACCCATCTAAGACTAGGATGTGCTATGGGGAAAGAGGAAACATGCATTTGAACTAGCCCTAGCCCGAGAGGTGGGACGTCAGAAATGGTTCTTGCTGACCCAAAAGAGAAGGCAGCAGATCCAGCTGTCATTGCAATCATTCAGGTTATAGCCTTTACTTCTTTAAAATATATATAGAAACTGGAATACTGTTGAATAACCTCCCCATAGTGCATGAGTCATCATTTATGAAGGCAAACACCTCATTCCTGGTTTATATTTTCACATAGCTTCAGAGATTCTTTCCATAAGTTTCAAGTAAAACCATGTTGACCATTTCCCCACCACCACCAAAATACAATCTCTTACTTGAATATCACCACAGCAGGGATTCTTAGATAGCCGGTCCCTGCCTGCACCACAGCCATCCATTGCTCTCAGCAAGGCCACAGTCTAAAGTGGCGACCAGCAGAGACTTTTGGCTTCCAATCCAATGCTGTGACCCCAAGATTACTGTTAGGGACAACCCCTCCACAGCCACGGTTTTCCATAATGGAGATCTGGTTATAAAAATAATAATAATAATAAACGTTCTAAACCTTAGGAAGCTGCGGTAGGGAATGGTAGCCCGCAGGAACCTGAGTTACACAGTGAGGATGCTTCATAAAGAAAAAAAATGGCTACATGACATCTCATGGAATTACCAAATGAAGTGTGTGGCTTTGTTCAAGTCCATGAAAGCTAAGCTGAAATAATAATGATCGCTTCCTTATCTGGGAAAGCAGAGCGGTAACAGTGTCTTCAAGAGTGACTGCGAGAATCAAATGGGATAAAAACCCACGCGATGGCTGGGTCTTGTTATTTCGACCTGTTGTTTTGGTGGGCTGTGCCTATGCGGCTGGGAAGAACGTATGTCACATATAAAACTGTCACCCAGAAAAAAACCACAAGCTAAGTGGCAACCCACTAAAAAGAAACAAGAATGACAGTAGCTGCCGCAGAACTCCAGGAAATTTACTTCTTACTTCAGGCATGGGCGTGTCCTTGCAGCTGTATGAACTATATCACAGGCAATTTGGTTCTTGCAGAAAAGTAAGTGTCCCACAAACACGAATACCTCCTCGACCAAGGAGCTGAGTGTGGTTAACACGTTCCTTTTAAAATGTATGTATTTTTATTTTACGTAAATGGGTGTTTTGCCTGCGTGTGTGTGCGTGTGTGTGTGTGTGTGTGTGTGTGTGTGTGTGTGTGTGTGTGTACCACATGTGTGTCCAGTGCCCACAGAGACCAGAAGAGGGCATTGGTTTCCCTAGGAACTGACACTGGGAACTTAATCAAGGTCCTTGGTAAGAGCAGCAAGTGCTCTTAACCACTGAGCCATTTCTCCAGCCCCATAGTTGATATGTTTCTGCATTGAAGACATGACTGTGTGATGATGACTAAAATTTAAATAGATTGTTCAAATCACCATATTGTTATGATTTTTTTAAGCAAATTTATCACTAGAATTGTGGGTTCTGTTTATTTGGGAGTAGCGTCTCAGACACAGCCCTCAGTCTGACATCACTTGCATTGGAGCCCTGGCTATTCTCTTACTCCTTGAACTAAAATTTTTCATCCTACAACAGAACAACTTACCTTTATAGAAAAGGGAAATGATAAGAGCACGAGGCCCCTTAAAATACCTCTAATGAGGAAATGAGGCATGATGACGATGATGATGCCGTTTAATCATGGCAGGGTTCTGTCTGTCTTTATCTAGAGATGAAATTATGTGACTAAAACTCCCGCCACCAGAGTCAGTGTAAGCAGAATTTTGCCGTTCTTTATTTCCTCACAAACAAGGTTTTAAATGGAAGGCAGCATTTATCACAGTATCTCCTGCTATTTATATTTAAGAACCAAGAGATTGTATCTAAGTAACTTATTCCATCTGGTGGTGGCATTCTTTTTCTTCATATTCTCTCAATATTTTTCATTAATTTTTTTAATTAAGCATTTTACTTTGAAATCATTTAGAACGTCATCATTTATATATGATAATACAGAGAAACCCCATGTGACATTTACCTGCACTTTCTCAATGGGAACGTCTTGCAAAATCACATCATAATGTCACAAGCAGGACCTTGATGTAGGTCCCATCAGATCCCAGCACACCCACTGCCACAGGGTGCTCAAACTGCCTTCTGATGGCTGTACTCACTTCTCTTTCTCTCTCTACTTCCTCCCTTATCCTGTCAGCTATCAATTTACTCCCATGCCTATAATGTCTGCTCTTCAGGAACATCACAGGGTAGAATCACACAGTTACTCCCATGCCTATAATGTTTACATTTCAAGAACACCACAGGGTGGAATCACACAGTTACTCCCATGCCTATAATGTTTACATTTCAAGAATATCATAGGGTGGAATCACACAGAATGTGACTTTGATAATCAGCTTTTTCACTCTGCATCATTTCCTAGAGATTCATCCAACTGCCGTGTGTGAATGTTCTGTTCCTACTCATGGTTGAGTAGCATTCGACAACATGGAGAAATTGCAGTTATTTATGTTCTCATCTATTGAAGGACATCGCAATTGGACCTATTGTTTTTAAGTATGAACGAACATTTAGAAAACTGCTATACTTTTTTAAATTTGCATGTATTCCTTATTCAGAGTGTGTTTCAAGCATGTACATGCCATGGCACATATGTAGAGGTCAAAGGAGTTGCTTCTCTCCCTCCATTATGTGGATCCCAGAGAAGAAACTCACATGAACAGGTATTAACAAGTGCCTTAATCCACTGAGTCTCTCACTGATTCCTTCTGGTATTTTTTAATGTTTTTATTAGCATGTATTACCTATATGTCTTAATTAAGGTCCCTATTGCTGTGAAGAGACAGCAAGACTGCGGCAACTCTTAAATTAAAACATTTAATTGAGGTATTGAGGTGGCAGCTTACAGTTCAGAGGTTCAGTCCATTATCATCATGGTGGGACACGGCAGCATGCAGGCAGACACGGTGCTAGAGAAGTAGCTGAGAGTCCTACGTCTTGCAGGCAACAGGAAGTGGTCTGAGTATGACACTGAGCAAAGCTTGAATCAAAAGAGACTTCAAAGCCCACCTCCACGGTGACACACTTCCTCCAACAAAGTCACACCTTACTTCAACGTGGCCACACCTCCTAACAGTGCCACTCCCTTAGGGGGTCATTCTCTTTCAAACCACCCTGCTATAACACTATACATAAAAATAGATTTCACTGTGGCATTTTCATACATATACATAATATACTTTGATGCTATTCACTCTCCCCTCCATTTCTCTCTCTTGACCCCCTTCCACTCCTGATGATCCTGCTTCCTCTTCCCTATTAGCCCCTGTATTGGTCAGGGTTCTGTAAAGGAACTGAACCCACAGAAGGAGTGTATATTAAAGTGGTATTTCATAGATTGGCTTACCTGGTAAATGCTGAGTAGCTATCTGCATGCTGAGGTCCATTAAAGATAACAGAATTTTCCCAGGGCCAGCCCTGGGAAAATTCCTCCCAGCGTCCTAGGAAAGATGCTATGTCCGGCATAGGGTTATCTGAGGGAAAGGAATCTACATACACCATGCCTTTCTGTCTGTTATTTTATTCCTCTATGACAAAATTCTATCTATACAGCTTCAGCTCCATCCTCACATTCAGCTCCTCTCTGTGCCCACTTAAAAGGACCAAGCAGATGCCATAACAGGCTGGTCAGTCTTCTCTCAGAGATCAGGCCTCAGTTTCAGTTTCCTGAGATTTGAGCAAGCAGTTTCTGGGAGGACCATGAACAAAAGACATAGTCCTTGCAGTAGCTTCCTTTCTGCATTTACTCTGGCCACTCAAAGTTCAGCCAGTTATTTACTGTCTGGGACCCCTCACCAACTTAGAGCTATGTGCATGAGTCAAGGACAGAGCCTAGACCACTGAGCCAGCCCCCACAGTCAGTACATACTAGGCCAGGCAACCCCCATGGCAACTCAAGGACAAAGCCTGGGACTTGTCCCAGACTGCCCCCATAATGATAATTGTAACCCCCAACCAGTAAATTCAAAGGTTACATACCCTCACCCAATTAAAAGAGAACAGAGACCTTCAAAAATAAAAATAAACCAATCCGAGTTGCACCCATGTCAAACCCCACCAGCTGCCCTGAAGGGCTTGCAGTTTTTGCCTTTAAATAGCTAGCCTCACAAAGAAAGAACAACTCCTCCCTGCCTCACTGTATTGGGTGTAGGAATGAGTTCCCTGTCTAGACTTGTATCTATAGAATAAACCTTGCTGTTGCATTCTGGACAGCCATGGTCTTCAGTGGTCTCTTTGGGGTCGTGATCTGGGCATAACACACTTTTCCTGTCCTCATTGTTTTAGTAAGTGCCTATGCCTTGGAATTAATCTATGTCCTCTGTCCCTGCATCCTCCATCTCACCTTCCTAGCTCCTTACTCCTGGCTCTCAGAAAACGCTACAAGAGATCTGCTTTACACTCTACAAAATCTGTCTTCTCTCCTCTCTCTAGCCATGAGGTTCTGTGTCTACCTCTGGAATTCTGCTTCAGTCCTTACTGCAACCGGTTATGCAAAAAAAAAAAAAAAAAACCCTATTGTCTCAGTCAATCTTTCTGCCATGCCCTTAGGCCTGAAGAAAGGGGATGGTCTGAGCTTCATTTGCACAAGAAGCAAAGCTATACATCTACAGCCTGCTTGTCTCCTAGGCTCAGTGGGGAAGTTAGTTACCTAGAAGTTCAGCAGGTCTGAGAAGCTGAACTGTTTGCCAAATGGTCTAGTAATATATGGGCCCACAAGAAATTCATAGCAAGGTGCAGCTGAATATTAAGGCTGTATAACACCAAATATTCCGTGATAAATGGCTTCCCATTTGACGGAACCTTGGTCGGTCAAGATATAGCTTTAATACTTGCTGAAACTCTATAATATATTCTTGCAGCCCACAAAAGTCCATGAGGCTGGATGCCTCAGCAGTGGCCATCTGCATGCTGGAGTGGCTAGGAACCCCACAGGAGCTCAGCTGGTGAGGCTGGATACCTCAACAGACTCAGTCTGAAACTGAGGGCCTGAAGGGTTTCTGGATAATCACTGGTCTTTAGCCAAAGAAGCAGACAGTCATTGCCTGAGGTAAACTCTTATCTGCCTTCATGACCTGTAAGAATTCAAGCCTTGTGACCTTGCTTGGGGAGACTTAAGGAGGACTAGTGGACTGAGATGGAGGATGGGGAAGAACTGGATGGGGAAGATCTAGATGGGGGAATTAAGATAGAATTTAGAGAGGACAGAAGGAAATGTAGAGAGAAATCAGGTAAGAGAGGAGCTAAGTATGAGAACAGAATTGAAGCTGTGTAGATAGATTTTGACTCAGAAGAATAAAGTATATGGACTAAAGAGTTTGGTGTACTTAGATTCATTCCCTCAGATTAATTCTCCTGCTGGTAGCATCTCTTCTGGAACCCTGTGAAAAAGATTATTAGAAGCTGGACCCCAATTGTCTTTAATAGGTGATGTGGAAGTGTAAGACAAATAAACCCTTTCCTCCCCAAGCTGCTGTTTGGTCATGGTATTTCATCACAGTAATAGTTGCCCTAAGACATCGTGTGTGTGTGCGTGTGTGTGTGTGTGTGTGTGTGTGTGTGTGTGTGTGTGTGTGTTTGTGCGTACCTGTCTGTGTCTGTATGCTCGTGCATGTGTGTGTGTATGTGTGAGTGTATGTGTGTGTATGTGTGTGTGTGTATGTGTGTGTATGTGTGGGTGGGTGGGTGGGTGGGAGGTGTGTGGAGGTGTGTGCCTGTGTGGGTGGGAGGGTGTATACCTGTGTGAGTGTATGTGTGGGTCTATTGTGGGGGTCTACGTGTGGGTGTATGTATGCCAGTGAGTTTCACTGGTGTTACTTACAGAAGCATGTGTGAAGATTTGTCTAAACTTGCCGTGGCTAGACCACTGATAAAAGGTCTCTTCCTCCCAGCAACTATGAACTGGTTATAAATGCTCAGGGAAGGCTAGGACCTTGAGGGCCTCCCTTTCCACATCAAGGCTAGGACCCTAAGGGCCTCCCTTTCCCCAACAAGACTAGGACCCTTAGGGCCTCCCTTTCCACATCAAGGCTAGGACCCTGAGGGCCTCCCTTTCCCCAACAAGGCTAGGACCCTAAAAGCTTCCCTTTCTACCCCAAGACTAGGACCCTGAGAGCCTTCCCTTTCCACATCGAGGCAAGGACCCTGAGAGCCTCCCCTTTCCACAAGTGTGGAAAGGTGTTGGGAGCCCCAGTGTTGTGCAGAGATCAGAGCCACTGAGTTCAAGAGTGCAGTAATTGAAAGGACCAAGCAGAGGCCATAACAGGCTACTCAGTCTTCTCTCAGAGATCAGGCCTCAATTCCAGTTTCCTGAGACTGAGCAAGCAGTTGCTGGGAGGGCCATGAACAAAAGACATAGTCCTTACAGTAGCTCCCTTTCTGCATGTACTCTGACTGCTCAAAGTTCAGCCAGATGTTTACTGTCTGGAACCCCCCACCAACTTAGAGTTATGTGCACAAGTCAAGAACAGAGCCTGGACCACTGAGTCAGCCCCCACAGTCAGTACATGCTAAGCCAGCCAGCCCCCATGGCAGCTCAAGGACAAAGCCTGGGACTTGTGCCAGACTGCCCCCATAATGGTAATTGTAACCCCCAACCAGTAAATTCAAAGGTTATATACCCTCACCCAATTAAAAGAGAACAGAGACCTTCAAAAATAAAAATAAACCAATCCGAGTTGCACCCGTGCCAAACCCCCAACCTCCCTGAAGGGCTTGCGGTTTTTGCCTTTAAAAAGCTAGCCACACAAAGAAAGAGCAACTCCTCCCTGCCTCACTGTATTGGGTGTAGGAACGAGTTCCCTGTCTAGACTTGTATCTATAGAATAAACCTTGTTGTTGCATTCTGGACATCCACGGTCTTCAGTGGTCTCTTTGGGGTCGTGATCTGGGCATAACATAACTACATCATGCCTAGATGTCAGTTCTCCATGCCACTCCTCATCTCCAGCTCCAAAATTCTTCCTGCCCCTTCTTCAATGTTTCAGAACCCATGGATAAGGTGATGCCACTGTTCCCTTTAATGCTGGACATTAAACAGCCATTTATTCTCTACGTTTTGACCAGTGTTGACTCCCTGCTGATACTGCTGCCTACTACATAAAAAAAAAATTATCCAATCAAATCTGACCCAACAGACTAATCCATGGGTGAAAACATGGCTATTTACACGATCATTCCTGTCCACTTAGCAAAAACAACAGTGGTGACTTCCCCACTAGGGCCTAGGACCTCACAGGCCACAGGCTTTTGACCAGGAAGGTTCTATTCTATTACACTGATTGGCCCCTTGCCTTCTAGCACAGCCCCTCAGGGACAGACACATCCTGCTCTGCAGAAACAGCATCTCTCATGCCTTATAAACACAAAGTTGCTGCGTTAGCATTCTTTCTCTGAAACTGTCCTTTTGCATCTATATAGGTGTTCTGTTTGCTACTTTTGTTGTTTCTTTGGATTAAGGAGTTTTAGGGTTTGGGCTTTTTTGATTTTGTTTTGTTTTGTTTTGTTTTGTTTTGAGACAGGGCCTCATATAGTCCAAGTTGGCCTTGAACTTGCTAGGTAGCCAAGAATAGCCTTGAATTCTTAATCCTCCTAGCTCTACCTCCCAATGCTGTGATTCCAGGCGTGTGCCACTGAGCCAGAAGTTGCCATTCTAAGCTATTTAAATGAGGAGAGAGGATTTGTCCGTTTTCTGTGTTATACTCTGGCCTAGACTCACAGGGCAGTTGGGAAACCTCGGTCCCAGATACCAAGAGAAAGTGGTTCATCTTCTCCAAAAGGCAGATGCCTGCCTAGTGTCTTCTTCCAAACACACAAATGAGTTCTTCCTCTTCCGTGCTTCAGTTGTCTGATGCAAAGCCAATGCAAACCAAGGCTGAGTCCTCAAGCCAGCAGACCAGCAGGAGGATGCTCTGTGCCATGAATGCACTGAGACATGACCAAGGACTTCTTGGATTTGTTCCTGAGAAGGATCCTTCCAACTGACACTTCCCATATATTCTTGCAAAGATGTGGATATATGTTGTTCATCACCCATGAACGACAGTAGCATCAAGGAAATCACCGGTGCTTGTCTCAGAGACCAAATAACATAAGAAATAATTATTTCCTTTGTTAATCAGGGAATTTCCCAAATATTTCCATCCAATGAACACTCATCAAGAGGCCAGCAAAACGTCAGACACCCCTGCAGAATAGTTTGGGTGTGGAGTACATAACACCAGGGTAGCCAATTTCTCAACATTGCAGTGTGATATTGAAATTCCTAGTCAGGAACTCAGATGAAGAAGGTGGGTGAGAATTATATTACCAGTAAGTCATTACATGCCAGCAAATGTGTAGCATGATGGCTAGGAAAGTCCTTCTTTAAAACATGTCTCCTTGGTTAGTGTTTCTCTAGAACTAGCTGCGGTGGGAAATTATGTATGTTATTATTCGTATATTCCAACAGGTTCAAAAACATGTTCTGCCAAGATGTGGGAAACAGGAA
The DNA here is from genome assembly GCF_949786415.1 of Peromyscus eremicus. Taxonomy (NCBI): domain Eukaryota; kingdom Metazoa; phylum Chordata; class Mammalia; order Rodentia; family Cricetidae; genus Peromyscus; species Peromyscus eremicus. Next base: position 53,342,579 of record NC_081433.1, on the reverse strand, counting down.
AACACCCCACTGAGTAATCACAAAAATCTATTGGACAGAGACGTTACAGTGAATTAGATCTTAAGTAATAAGTATCAGGGTCAGCAATGAGTGATAATGACACTGTTTGTGTACATACAGCAGATAGAAGTAGAGCGACAGCTTCTACAGAAAATGGAAGGCCAAGAGCTTCTTAATACATTGTAAAAAGAATACGACCATGACTATTATTTTTAATCACTCAGTTTATTTAGTATAAAATAATTTAGTGGAACAATAGTGGCAGCAGTTTGTAAGAGTCACTGGTACTTAGGATGGGCCTCAGGGTCTGAGTCCTTCACATCTTTACATAGCCCAGTCCTCACTGTAATGCCTTCAGCTTGTCATTATTATCTATGCTTTTTAGACCAGTTGAGGATGGTTGTGTTGGTTTTCCAATGCTGCTGTCGTTAGTTGTTACAAACCTCATGTCTTAAAACAAATGAGCTATATTCTCTCAGTGATCTGGAAGTCAGAATTCCAAAGTGAAGGTACTGCTGTGCCACGCTCCCTGCCAAGACCCTGGATACTCTCCTGCCTCGTTCAACTTCTCATGGTTCCAGATGTTCATTGACTTGCGGGTAAATCACTCCCTTGTCTGCCATCATCTGGACATCACCTTCTCCTCTGAATGTCAATCTCAACTCCTCCTCACCTTTTCTCCATAAAGGACATTTGTTATTAGATTCAGGGCTGTGGTGGTTTGAATGCAATTGGCCCCCATAAGCCTAGGGAGTGGCACCATTAAGAGGTGTGGGGTTTTGGAGTAGGTGTGGCCTTGTGGAAGGAACTGTGTCACTGTGGGGGTGGGCTTTGAGGTCCCCTTTGCTCAAGCTTCACTCGGTGTGACACTGAGTTCACTTCCTGTTGCCTGCCAGATCAAAAATGTAGAACTCTCAGCTCCTTCTCCAGCACCATGTCTGCCTGCATGCCACTGTGTCCCACCTCCCACCATGATGATAATGGACTGAACTTCTGAACTATAGGCCACCCAACTACATGTTTTCCTTTACAAGACTTGCTGTGGTCATAGTGTTTCATCACAGCAACAGAAACCCTAAGACAAGAACCCACTTGAACATCAGGGTATTGTCCTCTCACAATCTCTAATTTAATTATATATGTACACTCTGTCTCTTGAAAATAAGATTGCATCCATAGGTTCTAAATGTTAAGACGGGTATGTCTCTTTTGAAGTCACCATTAAACCACCACAGAAGTTCAACAATATCTTCACAGGTAACAAGAGTCAAATTCTAGCCCTCTGACCTCAGAGTACATGCTCTCCATTTCTAACTATTCTCTGACAAGTTCGATGGTAAGTCAGTAAAAATATTCATTACTTGGGAAATATAATAAGCACCTCACGTGTCGTATCTGCAAGGTATTATTAGCCTTTGTTAAAACACATGAAGTTGCCGGGCGGTGGTGGCGCACGCCTTTAATCCCAGCACTCGGGAGGCAGAGCCAGGCGGATCTCTGTGAGTTCGAGGTCAGCCTGGGCTACCAAGTGAGTTCCAGGAAAGGCGCAAAGCTACACAGAGAAACCCTGTCTCAAAAAACCAAAAAAAAAAAAAAAAAAAAAAAAAAAACACATGAAGTTGAAAACCGTTCAATATGAACACTGCTCACTGTCTGCAAAGTGAGTTACTTCATTGAGAAAACACAGAAACAGCCGCCTCCTCCTCCATGGTTCCAGTCTTTTTAAATTACATTGATCTATCACCATGCGGCAGTTGGTTTAAATACTAATGGACAACTCTGACAATTTAATGATTTGTTCATCATGATTCAAAGAGATTGGCTTGTCTTTGTGGATTTAGTGATTATAACCAGTAAGATCACGATAATAGTTTCATCCTCAAACTGTAGGTGAGTCTCTGTGTGGATGGGTTCTGTTGAGTACTGGGGTGCAACCACATACCACAGAAAAGGAGAAAAAGCATTGATAATCTCTAAATCCTCTGCCCAAAATTTATTTTCTCTTCTTTTATCTTCTTCTTAAGGGCTGCAAATTAGATAAGAATGTGCATTTGCTGTTAAAACTGTCTCTTGGAATTTTTAAGATGCTATTCCACAACTAATGCTTTTAGAGGAAACATCAATTGGAAAAGAAATGGGAAAAGAATAGAAGTCATTAGCTCCCTTTGTCTAAAAAAGAAACCCATCCTCCACACGACTGCCTAATGATGGAACACCATCTACCCTACTCTTCCATGAACCGTAATAAAACAACATGCTCAGAGGCCTGATGAGAGAAGCCCCACCTACCCCTAAAAGCACAGCATCCTGTTCTGAACCCCATCAAAGCGAATTAGAAACATTTCAGTGCTTGCTGAGCCCTCATTACTTAGTTTTGACAGGTGACCTGGATCCTTTCCCTTCCCAGACAGTAGACCAAGGTTCCCTTTGCAGATGTTAGATCTCTAACTACACTTGCCTACTGTGTGTGGTGAGGCCATCTTATCTTCCACTATCCCATTTGTTAACCTAATAATAACACTATAAATAGAAGAAAGCAACCAGTCAGGAATGGTTTTGAGCAATTTGCTTGGCCCGAGCCAGAGGAAGTGGGAGAGCCAAGGAAGCAGAAACAGTATATCATTAAATACCTGTATGCTAGTGCAAGTTATTTCAGAAGCATCATGAACAGAAGTTTCCTGAGGAATGTAGGAACTTGAACTTGGCCTTGACATGTGACTGAGTATGTTTGATGACGTGGTTTTCCAGCACACAGAAAGGCACTGCAGGAGGAATTTATTTAGTCTTTGCTCCCTGGTTTGCCCGGCCTACTGCTGACTATCAGTAAACATGGATGAATGAGGCATATAGACAATATGGATATATGAAGAGCCTTCGATCTCAAAGACATCTGGAGATGCTCAGAGTGTGTGAACACAAGGCAGGATGCCACAAAGTGCACCTCCGCATGGTCTACAGTGTGCATACGCCAGTACCTTCCTGGAGTAGGAACTCTCCTCCCCTCTCCTCTCTGCTTCTCCCCTCCCCTCCCCTCTCCTCTCCTCCTCTCTCTTCTCCCCCTCCCTCCCCTCCCCTCCCCTCCCTTCCCTTCTCCTCCCCTCCCTTCCCTTCCCCTCCCCTCCCCTCCCCTCTCCTCTCCTCTCCTCCCCTCTCCTCTCCTTTCCTCCCCTCTCCTCCCCTCTTCTCCCCTTCTCTCCTCTCTCCTCCCCTCTCCTTCCCTCCCCTCTCTATTTCTCCCCTCTTCTGGTCCAGACTAGCCTTGAACTCAAGATCCACCTACCTCTGCCTCTCAAATACTGGTGTTTCAAGTGTGCATTACCACAGCCTGATTAGGATTCTAATTCATAGAATTCTTCATGAACTTATGAACTAGCTATTCTAGTCCGGGAAAACTGGGTATATTGGGAGGGCTGGAGGGCTGGAGGGCTGGAGAGAGGGGCGTGGTCAGCTCACCCGCAGCAGCCATCTCAGGATCAACTGTAGTGGGTAGCCATTCCAACCTTGATCTGGAAGTTCCAACCCCCACTGAGGCTTCGGTAACTGTCACGCCTACAAGGCAGGGCCAAGGGAGGGCCCTGAAGACCCGAGATCTGGATGTGCCAGAGATCTGGATGTGCCGGCTCTCTTGGTTCCTGGACCCTGGACACTGGAGGTAGACAGAGCAGAGTTCTCCAGAGAACACCGCCAGACTGCGCTACGTCTTTCCCAGACCCTGCAACCTACCTATCCCTTCATTTGTAAGTTACGCCACTAAATAAACCTTTTTAACTACATGGAGTGGCCTTAATAATTTCACCAATAATCAACTACTCCTTAAGTGTTGACAGTGTCATATCTCTGTATCCAAATCATTGTATCAACAGATCCTCATCTGTGAGTACCGGGGCTGGAAAGGAGTCGGAGTCTCGGTAGTTAAGAGTGCTGGCTGCTCTTTCAGAGAATACAAATTCAATTCCCAGCACACACATAGCAGCTCACAATCTTCTGTAATTCCAATCTGCCTCGTGAATCTGACTCCCTCTTCTGGCCTCTGTGGGCACTGCACACTACTGATATACAGACATACATGCAGATAAACACCCATAAACATGAACAAAAAATAAATAACTTTTTAATTAAGTGCCATTACATAGAGGGGAATAACTGCAGCATCTCCTTACTTAACGTCTTCAGATGAAACAAGTTTATTAAACAAAGACATCTACTTCCTCAATTCACCAACTTTCTTTTGACGTTTACTCATGTGTGTGTGTGTGTGTGTGTGTGTGTGTGTGTGTGTGTGTGTGTGAGATGACACACTTGAGGAGGTCAGAGGACAATCTCTAGGAGTCAGTTCTCTCCACCATGTGGGTTCTGGGAATCAAATTCGGGTCATCAGGTTTGGCATGAAGTGCCTTTATCTATGGAGCCAGTTCCCCAGTCCTGTCAATTCTCCAATTCCCTGCTACATCTCAAAATCAGTCATTTCAATTAGACTGAACGTCCATTCAAATTAGTCTTTCATATTATAAACTTGTGGGGCAGAAAGGCCACGAAGCTTCCTGCCCACTCTGATATACATTTCTCAAAGACTGAAGCAGCCCGAAATCAGTTCACAGTGCACTTTGCATGTGTTTCAATGCAAATTATTTAGAGGTGGCCTCTCGTTTTATATGCAACCATGCTTGGTCTTTTTGAATACAAAATTAGTCATTAATTGAATGGAAAGAATAATGACCGGGCAGCAAGATAATTCAGCAGATAGAGACACAGACCTGACAACCTGAAACCCGTCATTGGATCCCACAAGGCGCCAGAGCAGAATCAACTCCCTAGAGTTGTCCTCTGACCTCCACATACAAGCTGAGGCACCTGCACACACACACACACACACACACACACACACACACACACACACATACACACGCACACTCGCACGCACACACATTTCTATCCAGCTCCACCTATGATCTGGCATTCGCTATACCTTATTGAACAAAAAACATAAGCAAATGAATGAATGACTGAGTGAATGAGTGGCACAGGAAATCACCTGAAAGTTAATGTTGAAAATCAAATGAAGATCTGTGTTAAGATGGCTCCTCTCCAGACTTCTTGGTCGAGTAGGGGGGGTGGGGGGTAGGGAGTGGCAATCAACAAGAAGTGGTTTACCCTTTCTAGGCCTGAGTCGGTGGAGGGCACAGATGGCTCCCCAGTAGACTTCTTGGTCTTCCGGGTACGCAATCAACCAGGATCCTGCCCAGTGCCTCTGGGGCTGGGTGGTCGGGCACCATCATCCCAAGCGCTGCCTGAAGTTTCTAGGTCCAGGCACACAAGAGAAGAAAAGCAACAGTTCTGCACCATGCCTCACATTTGGGCTGGTGCAGGCAGGACTCAACCAAACGCCTCCTGTGACCCACCCAAGAGCCCTGGCACAGGGCAGTCAGGTATCATTGTGGTGAGTGATTACAAGGTGGAGAAATGGTAGAGAGAGAGACAGAACAGTTCGTGGGCTAGGGAGAGAGGCAGCTGTGAAGAGGTGAGTGTGCTGAGAAACAAGCTGATGTGAACAGACTGCTAGCCACCTGAGTCCAAGGTGATGTCCAGACCTGGACAATTGCCAAGGGCCCAGTCTTCATCCAAAGCCCTGTGGTAGCCAAGGGGGCCTGTGCTGATGTCTCTGGCTCCATGCTGCCGTGGGGGCCATGCCAATCTGGGTCACCTGCACTGCTACCTGAGACCATGGTGACATCCTGGCCCGGGATGCTACTGGGAACCATGTCTGGGTCCATGGTCGTACCACAGCTGAGGTCTGAATGGATGTTCCTGACCCGTGATGCCACTGGAGACCACACAGATGCCCAGGGTCTAGGCCACTACCTGGGGCCATGTTGGTGTCCAATGGTCATGCTGCCCAGGGGACTATGCCAATCCCAGTGACCTGCACTGCCATCTGGGACTACAGTGACACCCAGGCCTGAGCTGCTGCCTAGGACCATGTCTGGGTGCATGGTAGTATCACAGTCGGGGTCTGTATTGATATGTGTGTGTGTGTGTGTGTGTGTGTGTGTGTGTGTGTGTCTGTGTGTGTCTGTGTCTGTGTGTGCACAGATCTGTTCACACTTCACCTGACTGCACTTCTCAGGGAGCCAAGGGAAATTATACACAGCCTAGCAAAGAAAAAGAAGGTAGCTTTAGGCTATAAATTACAAGAACTTCTGAATGGACACTTAAATACTGAATGCCTCATGTCTTTCCAGGAGCTGACATAGACTGATGAGGAAGAGGGAAGAGAGGGACAGAATTTGTCATTTCTAATCTGTGAATGCTCCTATCAATCTACCCACCCCAGTGAAGGGAAGTTGCAGCACCTACCCCCAGCCTCTACCCCACTCTAAGGAGGGTCTGCATTGGTGAAATTATTAAGGCCACTCCACGTAGTTAAAAGGAGATTTATTTAATGGTGTAACTTACAGATTAAGGGATAGGTAGGTCGCGGGGTCTGGGGAAGGTGTATCACAGTCCAGCAGTGTTCTCTGGAGCTCTGCTTGGTCCACCTCCACCATCCAGGGTCCCGGCTTCTCTGGAGCTCTCGCCTATCCAGATCTCCGGCCCCCAGGCGCCTCCCTTGGCCCCGCCTTGTAGGCGTGACAGTTGCCGAAGTCTCAATGGGGCTTGGAACTTCCAGATCAAAGCTGGAATGGCTACCCACTACAAGTCTGTCTGCAGCAAATGAGTTCAAGAACTCTTAAGAAGCTGGGCCATAAGAAAGGAGGCTGGGTTGGGGAAGTAACTCAGCTGGTAAAGTGCTTGTCACGAAAGCCTAAGGACCTGAACTTGTGTACCAAAGCCGGGTGCGCTGTGCACATTTGTGTCCTAGCTTTGGGAAGCTGAGACAGGCAGACAGATCCCTGCGGCCTGCCAGCCAGCCTAGCAGAATCAGCACGTTCCAGACCAGTGAGAAACCCGTCTCAAAAACAAGGTCGATGGCATCCTGACAATCAACACCTGAGGTTGATCTGTAACCTCCCGTACACACATACATACACACGTGCATGGGCACCCCCACACATCACACACGCACATACACACACACACACACATACACAACACGCACGCACGCACGTACATGCACATATGCACATATGCACATAAACACAAAGAAAATAAAAACAAGAAAACTGAACCTGAGAATGTGAAAGAAAGAACACACAGAGGGAAAAAAAAGTGAAAGACATTTTTTAAAGCAGGGTTGAAAAAGAAAAAGCAAGAGGAGGCTGCACTGGGAGGTTCAGGTTGAGGCTGTGTGTGTGTGTGTGTGTGTGTGTGTGTGTGTGTGTGTGTGGACTTTGCCTGTGGAGGCTGCAGAATGAATGGACTCCCTCAGATGAGAGGCTCCAATACAGACTGCTGTGAAGAGAGCCGGGAGAAGAAATGCAGCCTGAGCAGGATTCCCAGGCTTCAGAGAGCTGCCTGTGGTTTGTTTTTCATAGCTTGCGTGTTTTGGAGGGGCTTATTTGAATATGACTCAGAAGACTTTCATATTACATATAATATTATACACACACACACACACACACACACACACACATCAAAGAGCTCAACTATTGTCTTGCATTCAATACAGTGGCTGCACCCTAAGCAATGGCTGTCACAACCGGCAATTGTAACTCCACGGCTCCCAGCACAGTGTGCCACACAGGCCTCAGCCAGGCGGGAATTTCCCTCAGTTCCCTCAGGCACTGGCTCTATCACATTGCTAAAGGAAACCTTATCTAAATCTCTATCACTCTATAGAACTCAGGATTCAAAGGTTGAGGTGAAACCTGCTCGCTCAGAGAGGCTGAAGAGCAAGTAGCTGACCAAGGGTTCGTGTCTCCTGAAGAACGGAGTACCCTTCTGCTCAGTCCCCACGTAAGAAACCCAGCTCCATACGGTTCCTGTTGTTCTAGTTGATGACTCAGCCTCCTGACCCCGGGTTGATTTTATTTAATTAAAACAGTTGTAACACATCTTTGCATCGTTAACAAAGGCAGCAGAGACAAATGTAACACACCTTTACACGCTTAAAATAATATTCTACCACACTCAACACGGTTAAAATAATGTTCCACCACACTCAACTTTACTTAAAAATTTACCACAATCCATTGAAGAAATACCAACATTTAAGTATTTGTGTTGATGGTAAAAAATAAATAAATAAAAGGAATACTGTTTTTGAGTCTTCTGTCAGTAGGAAAAGACGGTTGATTGACAGCATCCTTGCAGAGGCTCTCTTTTGGCAGGCTGAATAGACACCAGCCCTGTTGAATACCGGTACTGGCCCTCTGCATTGCCCCAGCCGGGCCCTAGGACACTTTGTTACTGCTCTGGGATCCTGTGTCAAGCATCACTACACAGCCTCCAAGGTGTAAACACAGCCTTCCAACACACGTGATTCCTAGCACAAGTTCCTTTGAGCCTTTCTCTATTAAAGTGAAGGTGCTTTAAGCTCTCGGTAGAAAACAATAGAGACCCATTGTGAAAGGCTACCAGCAATTTCCCTAACTGTGAATTAAGCAGGATAGGTATCAGGCCTGTCATGGCATGAGCCACAGAAACAGAACACAGTCCGCCTATAAGTCTGTAGTCTTGGTCTGGTGACAACCCATCTCTGGTCTCTCTTAAATTCCCCTCAGCCTTCCTTCACCCAGTGTGTTCCCTGGACTTGCAAGCCTTTGGCCCAGCTAGCACTTGGAGTCCAAGTGCTCACTCACCCCACCACTGTCAAGCACTTGCTCTCTCCCAGCCCTCTGGAGCCTTGTCTCACTTCGATCACTCACAGTTCCACACCAGACATCTCTGCTGCCAGGGATCAAAATATCTGAGTCCCTTTGGAAGGTATCCTGCCTTGGGTGTTCTCCCTCGGCACAAGGGTACCAACCACAATTTCCTTACACCTTAGTTAAACATTCTTAAACTTCCCCTGTTAAACCTACTGTGTGACATCTGTCTCCCACTGGACTCAGATAAGCTTTCGCCTAATATTGCTCCTTGTATGAACGTCTAATTATTGTCTGTGGTGGTTTTAATAGGTCTGGCCTCCGTGGACCAATGAGATTGAGTGGGAGTGGCTTAGCCTAAAGGAGGTGTGGCCTTGTTGGAGTAGGTGTGGCTTTGTTGGAGGAAGTGTGTCACTGGGGAGTCGGAGAGAGGGGCTTTGAGGTCTCATATATACTCAAGCTATGCCCAGTACACAGTTGCTTCTGCTGCCTGAAGATCAAGATGTAGAACTCTCAGCTCCTTCTCCATGTCTGCCTGCATGCCGCCATAAAGATAATGGACTAGGGGGCTGGAGAGATGGCTCAGAGGTTAAGAGCACTGACTGCTCTTCCAGAGGTCCTGAGTTCAATTCCCAGCAACCACATGGTGGCTCACAACCATCTGTAATGAGATCTGGTGCCCTCTTCTGTATACATAATAAATAAATAAATCTTTAAAAAAAAAAAAAAAGATAATGGACTAAACCTCAGAACCGGTAAGCCAGCCCCAATTAAATGTTTTCCTTCATAAGAGCTGCCGTGGCCATGTGTCTCTTCACAGCAGTAGAAACCCAAACTAAGACATCTCCTTAACCTAGAAACATCCAATTAATTAATTAATTAATTAATTAATGTGTGTGTGTGTGTGTGTGTGTGTGTGTGTGTGCAGGCACGTGTGTGCGACAGCATACATGTGAAAGGACAGTTTTCAGCAGTCGAACTTTTACCTTCCAGCTTGTTGAGACAGAGCCTGTCCTGCTTCTGCACTGTAGACTCCAGGCAGCTCATCTCTCCCTGTCTCCTGTCTCACCACCATAGGAGTGCTTGAATTACAGAGAGGGCCAGAAAGATGACACAGCAGGCTGGGGAATACATTTGCCTCCAGGCTTGACAAGTTGAGTTCCATCCCTGGGACCCACATGGGGGAAGCAGAGAACTGATTCCTATAGGTTGTCCTTTGATCTTGAGAGACTCTGTTGCACATTCCTGTCTGCATACATACACGTGTAAATAAATAAAAATTTTAATAAAGGGCAGGAAGAACAATTTATATAGAACAGCAAGGGTGAAGAATAGATTCAAGAGCTGGCTGGGAGATGAGCGAAGAATTTTCTTCTGCCATGACTGAGCAGACAGAGTGAGCTGTAGAGGCATGGAGGACGATATGGTGGAAAAGTGAAATAGACACAAAGACACACCCAAAAGATGACGACGGACATGCTTTCAGCACAACTCCGGAGCTCTCAGTCTTCTGAGCCCTAGAGGAAGACAGCATCTACAACCTCAGAAGCATAGTTATTAGCACATCACATGCTCTTAGAGGGCTGGATGACAGACAGCTCTCAGGGTTGGATGCTTTCTTCTCTGGACACCCTGCCACTACTGCTTCAAAAACTGAAAACTAGAAATGGCCTTCCCACCCATACAATGGTCACCGAACACACACACACACACACACACACACACACACACACACACACACACACACGAAACAACTATCTGCCTCATTCACCTTCACCTATCATCTATCTACCTATCTATCATCTACGGATCTTGATCTCTATCACTCCCATGTTTAAACACTACCACCATTAGCATCCCCTTTAGACAATCAAGTTATAATTTGCTAAGTTCAAAGCTGTCTCATTTGGGGTTTCTTGTACCTTCCTTCATTCTCTTAATCAACTATTTAAGCTTTTTTTTTTTTTTCATTTTTGCCATGCCATACACCTAAGATTAGAACTTACATTAGTCATTCTCAAACCCCTGAGTCCCAACTTAAGAATTTTAAATCTACAGGTAACATTAGCTTTTGGCAAGAAAAGTAATATCCTGTTACGGATTTCTTCAATTCAAATTTGCCATGCTCTAGAGGCTCCATTTCTTTCCAGAGTGCAAAACTCCGAAGGCCACGCACGGACAGCAGGAGGTGTGATGTTGAGTGTGAAATCTCTGCCTGCGCAATTACTGCCTTCCATATTCAGCATTTCAGCCTCACGTCGATATCTTCAAGGAAGAGAGCAAATGACACCTGAACCACGCTTGTAACGCTATTGTCTGTTCTGCTTTTCTTGAGCTCCTGAGAGAAAAATCAGGGGGGGAAACTGGCAAGAGATGGGGGAAAAGGCAAGTTCATTGGCAGCACAGGCTGGGTCAGTGCCTAGGAGATGCTGCCAATTGGCTAGTTCATTAGAAAGCACAGGCTGGGTCAAAGCCTAAGAGACGCTGCCAGTTGGCAAGGGTCTGGATGTGCTTTTAGCAAGACTTTCTCTATTGCACACTGAAACCAAGCTACCTGAAGGACCAGCTGGAGAAACTGAAAAGCCTGTTGCTGAGAATGCCGAATACAGAAAAAGAGAATTAAACAAAGCAGAGCCATGCATGATGACAAACTAATATATTTATCACCCAGCTCCAGTTTTAGACCCAACTGTAAGTCCTGTCTTCTTTCAATTTTCTCTTTCTGATTTTCTTAACTTTCTGGGACTTTGCTCTTCTTAAGAAAGAAGCATTAACAGCTATGGGAAGCCTGCTGAGTAGTTTCTTCCTACTATTTTCTCTTTGCCATATTCAAGTAGTCTAACCCCCAACCCCAACGAGTTCTGTGACTTTGTGTCTCCTTGAATCAAGGACTTGGTACTCTTTCCAACTTCTTCCTAACTGCTCCTAAGTGTCTCACCCCCACCCCATTACAGTTATTTCTGTGATCCACACCCAGCTTCTCAGTGTCATTGACCAGAACAGTTCCAGTGGATCTGCTTTGCCTCTGGGGTTTTCTTACACACTAGCTCTAAAGTTATGGGGGCCCGGGGTGGTGGGGCGGGGGGGGGGGGTGTGCTGGATAGAAAACTCAGCAATTAAGAGCATATGCTCGCCGGGCGGTGGTGGCACACGCCTTTAATCCCAGCACTAGCTCCCAGCTCCTCTAAATTCACTTTTATAAAACAATAATTGGACTGGTTTTCTGATTTTTAAAAATCTATTAAATCAATGTATAATGATTAATTGTTAATGTTTGCATTTGCCAGTACATATTATAAGCAGAAATTCAATGTTTGAAGATTATTTGCTGTTTGTGACAGGGTCTCACTCTGATTTCTTCTAATTTGTTTGCCCTTTCCTCTAGTTGTTTACAGCGTTCTTCACATTTTTTTGTCTTTTCCTCTACACGAGCCTCTAGCTTCTTCATGATGACATTCATAAGGCTATTTTCTTCTGCTTCTTCCAATTTCTGATGTTCAGGTCTAGGTGTTGGAGGAGGGCTAGGGCCTGGTGATGGTGTATTGCTATTCATTTTGTTGTATGTGTTTCTGCCTTGACGTCTGCCCATCTCCTTGTGGTTCGTTCTTGGCCTTATCCGCACACTTGGTTCAGACAGAGCTGACAGATTCAGGAAGTCTCTCTCTCTTGTCCAGATGGGAGCTCTCTGTGCTTCAGAAGGGAAGTCCGGGGCAAGATGGGAGCTGGGAGCTGGGGGCCAGCCTCTAAGTCTCAGGAAGAGGCTTGGGGCTCAGGCGGATGGGGATGGGGGCAGGGCGTGGAGACTGCAGGGTCTGCCAGGGGTCTTGGAGAAGGGGATCCTTCCCGGTGGGGCTAGAAGGGAACATGCCTGGTGAGCAGAACCTGGGGCCAAGTTGGGCAGGTCTTCCCCGGAGTGGCTGGTGCCCAGGGATGGGGTCGGGGGCAAGCTAGGGCACTCACCTGTGCTTCAGAAGGGAAGTCCAGGCAAGATGGGAGCTGGGGGCTGGCCTCTAAGTCTCAGGAAGAGGCTTGGGGCTCAGGCGGATGGGCGTGGGGGCAGGGCGTGGAGACTGCAGGGTCTGCCAGGGGTCTTGGAGAAGGGGATCCTTCCCGGTGGGGCTAGAAGGGAACCTGCCCTGTGACCAGAACCTGGGGCCAAGTTGGGCAGGTCTTCCCCGGAGTGGCTGGTGCCCAGGGATGGGGTTGGGGGCAAGTTCAGGGTCTCACTCTGTAGTCTGGGCTGGGCTATAGGGCAAACTCTTGATCTTCCTGGCTCAGCCTCCTGAGTAACAGGATTGCAGTTAGTGGCTGCCATGCCCTGCTCCTTCTAAGATTTGTGTGGAATCAGGAAAACAGTAAATTTTCTTTTACAGAAGAACTAGACAGGCGTATAGTAATTTCTTTTATCATTTTATTAAAAAATAAAACTCGGAGATAAATATTAGGAAATGAACATGAGAGATCCACAGAGCGATCAAGATGAAATCCGGCCCCTCTTCTTCCTCTTCCATGTCTCATATTTTCTTGAGTCCACCTGGAAACTCTTTGGTCCATCCCTGCCATCTGAATGTGGACTCCGCTCTCTGAATTGAGGCTGGACTCTATTGGTGGTCTCTGAGCAATTAACACAAACAGATCTCTCCCAACACAGGAGTATTCGTGCTGCCAGATATCGGGACAAAGAGAGAGCCCTGATGATACAGAAGCCAGCCCTGGTGCACAGACAAACGAATAAATGGAGCAGATTAGAGAGGTCAAATGGACCACATGCATCCAGACACTGCCTTCCCTTTTCAGCTTGTTTGGGCAAACTTGATTTTATAACTGAGACATCACTTCAGGGTAGAGAAGAGACCATATTCTTTTCAGTCAGTACTTCTGGAATAAGTTGGATCCATATGGAAAATAATGAAGCTAAATCTTCAGTTCATGTTATTAAAGAATCAACATCTGATGTGTCATGCACACACACACACACACACATACACACACACACACACACACACACACAAATAGATCTGGAAAGCTGTTAGGAGGTGACACAGGCTTCATGAGAAGGAGACTCTTCTCATGAGCTGTAAAAATCAACCAGAAAATAAGATTAGACATATTCTAGTAAATTAAAATTAGTAATTTACAATTCATCAAAGGCATATATTAAGAGAGCAAAAAAATCAAAACAAAGAAAACCCAAGAGTGGGGAAATCTACAACCTCAGCCAAATGTATTCTTATCTGAGACATATTTTTAAAAATTTCTACAAGTCAATGGGAAAAGACACACAATACAACAATGAAAAGACAGCAGACCTAAGCAGGAACATAAAGAAGAAGCCCAATGTGAATAGGGTGCCACATGTCTATAATCCCAGTGCTGGTCAAACTGAGGTAGAGGTTTGTTCAAGGCCAGCCTGGGCTACATAGCATGAGTCTCTTCAAAAGTAAATGATAAGTAATGAATAAATAAACAGACTGAGTCCAGTAGCTCACAAGTTATTTGACCTCACAAATTATCAGAAAAGATATAAGCTAAAACCATAAGGAGATCTACTACACACCCACCAGGTTGGTAAGATTCAAAAGGCTGATAACAGCTGATGGTGGCACAGTGCATAGGGGAACCCGAATACTGTTTGTGACACCAACAGATTGTCCTGAACTGAAGAAAGCAGATTGTCCTCTTCTACTGAGTTTGATGATGCTCTTACCTCAGGACTGAGGCAGAGGTATAAATGGACACCCACTGGAGAAACCTGTGTCCTGTGATAGACCCCCTCAGCACCCAACTGGATTCATAGAACAGAAAGCCACATACCAATAAAAATGAGCCCACCACAGGCACACAAAGCCAGGAGCAAAGATGAAGATGCTCTGCTGAGTGGCCTCATTGATACAAAAAAATTAGCAGTTGAAACCAAGCTGCCCTGTTTGGGGAAATACACAGAGCTGACTAAACTACAGAGGTGGTAAAACTATATAAAGTTAAGCAAGGACCTGGGCCTCATGAAATGTGGGGTTGTGTATGGAATATTCCTTTACACTATGTGGATATAAGTCACTGTGATGGGTTTAATAAAGAAGCTGACTGGCCTGCAGCTAGGCAGGATAAAGTTAAACAGGCGAACCAGACTAAGAGAATGCTGGGAAGAAGAAGGAGGAGTCAGCAGTTGAGAGGAGGCAGGAGAGAAGCAAGATAAACTTGCCATGTTGAGAAAAGGTACCACCACATGGCAGAGCATAGGTAAGAAACATGGATTAATTTAAATGTAAAAGCTAGTTTAGTAACAAGTCTGAGCTATCGGCTGAACATTTATAATTAATAAGTCACTATGTGGTGATTTGGGAGTTGGAAGTCCCAACAAAAAACTCTGCCTACAGTTGTAGAATTTCCATTTAAGCTTCAGCATGAGGAAGCATGTGAGGAGGAAGGAACGTCTCCTGTGTAGATGTTCTGCCTCTTCCATGGGTAGCAGTTACCTGAGTATCAGCTCTGTAATTCTCAACAAACACCATCTTTATGCTGTGACTCATACTATGCATGTGCTATACTCCATAGTCAGATTTTTTTTATGTTTATTTATTTTTGTGTTTATGAGTGTTTTGCCTGTATGTATGCCTATGTACCACATACACATAGTGCCTGAGGAGGCTAGAAGAGGCTGTCAGATGCCCTAGGACTAGAGTCACAGAGGATTGTGAGCTGCTGTGTAAATGCTGAGAACTGAACCCAGGTCCTGGGTAAGAGCAGCCAGTGCTCTTAACTACAGACCCATCTCCCCAACCCCAGAATTTTTGTTTTGTTTGTTTTGAGACAGGGCCTCACTATGTAGCCCTGGCTGTTCTAGAACTTGATATGTAGACCAGGCTGGCCTTGAAGTCGCAGATGTCCACCTGCCTCTGCGTCCCAAGTACTGGGGATGACAGTCATACACCACCACACCTGGCTCACAGTCAGACTTTTCATAGAATTTATCTACCAGATAAATGTGCCTCAAAATATACAACCCTAGTTTTAAAACGTTTTATTTATTCTCTGATAATTCATACATGTATATAAAGTATTTTGTCCAGATTTGGTCCCTTGTTATCTTCTCTTATCCCTTCCCACTCCCTCTGGATCCCTTCTTCCCAGTATATCCCCTTCTGTGCTGGTTAATTCTATGTCAACTTGACACAAACTAAAGCCATTTGAGAAGAGGGAACCTCCATTAAGAAAACACCTCCATAAGGTTGAGCTGTAGGCAAGCCTGGAGAGCCTTTTCTTCATTAGTGGTTGATGTGGGTAGGCTCAGCCCATTGTGAGTGGTGCCAGCCCTGGGCTAGTGGTCCAATAAGAAAGCAGATGGGGCCGGGCAGTGGTGGCACACGCCTTTAATCCCAGCACTCGGGAGGCAGAGTCAGGCGGATCTCTGTGAGTTTGAGGCCAGCCTGGTATACCAAGTGAGTTCCAGGAAAAGGCACAAAGCTACACAGAGAAACCCTGTCTCGAAAAACCAAAAAAAAAAAAAAAAAGAAAAGAAAAGAAAGCAGATGGAGCAAATCGTGGGGAGCAAGCCAGTAAGCAGCACCCCTCCAGGGCCTCTGCATCAGCTCCTGCCTCCAGGTTCCTGCCCTGTGTGAGTTCCTGTCCTGGCTTCCTTCGGAGATGGGAGTACAACGTGGAAGTGTAAGCCAAACAAACCCTTCACTCCCCTACTTGCTTTTTGGTCACGGTGTTTCATTGCAACAGTAGAAATCCTAACTAAGACACCTTCCCACATTCATGTTTCTTTCTTTTTTTTTTATGATCCACTGACTTTAGGGTTGCTTGCGTGAACATGAATGGGGAATTACCTACTGGAGCATGAACAGCTTACCAATGGCTTCAACACGACGGAAGAAAAACGAACCCCCTATTCCCAGTAACCACTAACTGCCAGTACTTTCTCAGCTAAGAATGGAGCCTTACAGTCCTCTCCCCCATCCACACTGGAGTTTTGGCCTTGAACAGGTAACAACGACAGCTGTGAGTTCGTGAGCGCAAGGCCAGAAGACAGCATTTCATGACTCACCTCTCCTTCCTCTACTGTGAACGTTCTTTCTGCCTTCTCTTCAACACTGAACCTATTCGATTGTTATCTATTCTTCATCAGTTTCAAATACATTGTTAAAACACTGTGCTCACACCCATCCCTCCACCCTCCCCTACCTTCTGTCAGTCCTCTCAACCACTCACCCCGCCCCCAACACCAAGTCCTCATTTCATTTTCAAATCTTTTGGTTTGGTTTTTGCTTTACAACCAACGAAGTCTAGCCTGGGCTACTCCCCTGCACATGACTGTGGAGCTATCCACTGGAACATGAATTATTCACTAGAGACAAAGATTGTCTGTCCCCAGCAGCATTCTACCATTATTGGCTCCCATGGACAAGCCCTGTGAGCCCCTCCACATCCTTAACTGAATGTTTAGCACTCAGCCCCTCCTCATCTCTGTTTTCTTTATTTAGCAAAGCTCTATTTTTTCCAAATGTACAGCTTATTGAACCTGTTCAAGCATCAGCAGCTGGGGCACCTCCATCCTTTGTGTTTCTGGTGTAGATTACTTGGGCTCTCTGCTTTGAAACCGCCTTGATAAGTCCTTTACTAAGTAGCTCGTGGAGGGCTGCCCTGGCCAAGGAATGGTGTGTCTTCAGTCTCCCAGAGACCACAGCTGGAAGAATAAGCTTACAGTTGTGAACTTCCTTATAGCTTTTGTCTTAGGTAGCTTTGTCAAACAAGACTAGACTGTTGAGTTCGTCTGAACTATGCCTTTGGACCACTTCTTTTTGGCCTTCCCACCAGACTTGGCTACTGGGTCTTTGTCTTTCTTGACCAATTTTCCAACATGTTTCTTCTTGTTGTCATCTTTGGAGAGCATGGAGAAACTCAGAGTGTGGTGAAGACCACTGCAGCCTCACTAAGATGTATGGGAGCAGAGGGAACACCCCCCACCCCCGGTCTTTAAATGAATGTTTACCAGTCAATCCTGTTCAGACTCTATGCAGGCAACCACCGCTGTTGTGAGTTCATGAGTACCTAGACCATGCCACACTCACAAGACAGTGTTTCACAGCTCTCCTCATAATCACTCGGCTCTTAGATTCTTTTCACCCCACTTCTGAGATAGTCCCCAAACTTGATACTTTGGCCAGCCATGATTTTCTTCACTAACCACTGTTTGCTGTAAAGAGAAAGTTCTTTGATCAAGGCTGAGGATCACACTGTTTTTAACAGGCAGTTTGACAACGTGCCCATATAGCAAAACAAGAGCAGTCTGTCATCCTTGGTGCCTATGACGCCCCAGCCCATGACTAGGTCCACAGAGCTAGGCATAAACCCCCTTTGGAACATACTGAACCTGTCTAGAAGGCCTGATTGGGTGGCGTATGCTTGCAACAGAGAAGACCGCCTCCCCTTTAAACATTTGCACTTAATGACCTTGCACTGCATATTGCCAAAGACACCATCTTTTTCCATAGCCCTAAATTCAGCTCTGAAATATTTTCATTATGCGACTGTTTCTATGGGAAATTATATTCAGATAGAATTCAGACATTATGAATATTTTTTAAACACGAAAAATCAAATAACCGAGAAAAGCTCAATGTCAAATGGGTAAACGCAAATGCAATATCTTTCTGAACCACACTAAGAAACCCAGACAAGTGCCAACTGCTGCCCTGGCTGAGACGAGAGAGTCAGAGAAACCTCTGATCCTGTCACCGGGCCAGAGTCAGCCCGAGTGACTTAGATGACAGCTCCTGATTCCGCTTATGATTTTCCATCCTGACACCATAAAGTAAAATCATTTTTAATTAAAAAGATGAAATGTCTTTCTTGAGGGCCTTTCAGTGGGCATGTATTTTATTTCTGCAGCCACGAGCTTGCTACTCACTCATGTGTGCCAGGCACAATCCTCAGTGACTGACCAAAAAGGAGATGTGATGTTAGGCACGGGTTTTAAGGGATAAGCTCAGATCAAGCATGGTCATCTTCCTTCATATCCCTTTTGAGCAGCTCCAGAGGAGAGGGAGTGGATATGTTGTGACTTATTCCTTTTTAATTAGGCTTTGCATTAATTATCCTTTGCTCTGAACAGCCACCCCAAGCCTTCGTGGCTTGATGAAGCAACTGTTTTGCTGGCTGCTGGAGCGCATACCTCCCTGCCCAGGATTTAGAAACTGAGGAAGAGGATCTCGCATCTGAAGGCAGAGTAAAGCCCAGTCAAAAAATGGAAGAGGGAAAGAGGGGGTGCAGAAAGCAGGGAGGAGGAAGAAAAGTCACCATTTATCTTGCTCCAGTTGGGTGTGACAACTGGCTAACCTTGACCAGGGAAAGGATGGAGCAAGTGGTCCTCATGCCTCCATCATCATAACCCCTCAGGCTCACATGCCTCCATAAACAGCAAATTGAATGCACAAGGCGTGTTCAATTCCCGCTAGTGTGACATTAGCCAGAGCACCTTGACCAAAGCAAGCCATAGGATCTGACCCAGAATCTGGAAGGCAGAGAACTACCAGAGTGTGAATGTCGGATGGGGGCTCTTTAGCCATTTCTGAATTCCGTCACATCCCTAACAAGCCTTTGCTAAGGTCACACAGTCAGTACACCATCCTGAGAACACAGTTCACTGCCCTCTGGGTACCACTGTGTTCTTACCGTCAGATCAAATGAACAGAAGGAGCGGTGAAGCCACTGGGGGTGGGAGTAGGGAGGCTATGCCAGGGGAGATACTTAAGGAGTCACAGAATAAATCAGATCACGATAACCTCTGTGATCTGAGCTTTTTAGTGAATGTCTGCCATCCTTCACTCTGTGGTGGTGAAATGAACTGGATAACGGCCACGTTTCCTTGTTTTTGTGCAATGCTAATCACTCAGAGGACTCAATTCATCTACAAAGTAAATATTAAGGAAGACAACCATTCCATCCTCCTACATCTTCTTATCCTCTTCCTGTTCCCTTACCCATCATGGCGATCTCTTCTTGTTTGCTTCTGTTACTGTGAGAAAACACCCTGACCAAAGGCAGCCTCGGAGATGAAAGGGTTTGTTTGACTTACATTTCCAGGTCACAGTCCATCACTGAGGCAAAGCAGGGCAAGAACTCAAGCATGAAGCCATGCTGCTTACTCCCTCATTCTCTGACTCACGTTCAACTAGCTTCTTACACCACCCAGGACATCTGCCTACAGATGGTACAACTCACAGTCGCCTGGGGCTCCCCACATCAACCACCAGTGAAGACACTCTCTCACAGACTTGGCCATTGCCA
The DNA here is from genome assembly GCF_949786415.1 of Peromyscus eremicus. NCBI lineage: Eukaryota > Metazoa > Chordata > Mammalia > Rodentia > Cricetidae > Peromyscus > Peromyscus eremicus. Next base: position 53,322,543 of record NC_081433.1, on the reverse strand, counting down.
GTCTTACAGAGGCCAGTTTTTTCAATTGAGCCTCCATTTGCCCAGGTGACTCCAGGTTGTGTCAAGGTGAGGATAAACACTAACCAGGACAGCATCTCAATATGACTTCCCAGGGGTCAGGCAGGAATCCTTAGTAACACTCAACTGAATTTTACAAAGTGATGTCTTTTAAATTTGGTTGGCTAAATGACCATTAGTACACACAAATTCACACACACACTCGAACACACTCATGTGCACACGTGCGCGCACGCGCGCACGCACATGCACACACACGTTTGCGCACATGCACACACACGTTTGTGCACATGCACACACACACACACACACACACACACACACACTATAATAGTAAAGTGGCTTTCTAGGGATGTAACTCATTGTAGAATGCTTTCCTAGCATGTGCTGGGCCCTGAGTTTGACACCCAGCACCACAGAAAAGGAAAACTATAAAGCAAACTCTTCCCTCTGGGGATGTTTGTTTTATCACAGGTGTGATTTGTTCTGCAAAGAGTGTTCCCTCATAGCTGGACCAAAAGGATCCTCGTTTAACACATTCAGCTTTCTGTTGCTCTTATTTCATGTTCAGACTGTGGCAGCTCTTACTGAAGGTTCAGAAAGTCCAAGAGCATAAACCATAAAGAAGGTCGTGGAGTCAGACCCACATGGGGTGGCTGCTACACGTGCATTTGCCAGCTTGAGTATACTCAAGGTTCAGTGTCCACATCTGCCAAGTGAGAATCAGAGTGACCACCATCAAAGGCAACATGAAGATCTGAATAGAATCAGTATCTGAATAGTGCTCAGCATTCAGCACAGAGCCTGGCTCCTCGGTATGCAGGACAGAGCCTGGCTCCTGGGCGTTCAGCACAGAGCCTTGCTTCTTGTGGTGATCCTTAAGTAACCGCCCTTGCTGCAGTTAGTAAGGTCATCATAAGACAAATCATTTGGAGAAGAATTGGTTCACAATCTCTGAAATCCCCCTGAAATAGTAGGGGACTAAAGACCTACCTCTAATGAATTCTACTGTACTATTGGCTTGTTTGTTTTAAATCTCATCAAATCTAATTTACAACACAAGCGCACTATTTCCTGGTATCCTCTGATGCCTTAGTTAGTTTGCCCAGGCTTTTCTTTGATTCCTGTAGCTGCTCTCCCCTCGTTCCGGGGCAGATGTTACTGACCTTCCTTCACGCCCATCAGGAAACTGTACAGCCTCCCCTCACAGCCACCGACCATCTTTCTACATAGTTTTAGAAACTCCACACAGATGAGAAAAAGTAGACTGAGAAAAATGCCACCTAGTTCTTTGTTTAAAACAGTCGTATTTCTGAACAAAGATTAGAGACTTCTGGACTAATAACCTTCTTGAAAAAAAAACTCATGTTTCCCTGAAGATCTAAGAACCAAAAGGCAAAGCTTCAGTAAGGGGCAAGCCCTGTTTCCCTTTGGGTCTCCACTGTCCTTTAAACAAGAACAGGCACACGCTAAGAGGAAGCTCTCTCCCGGAAACAGTAAATGGTGCCCATTGAACTCAGAGGCCCCTGAGGAAACAGCTGTTAATTTTCTTCATTCATTGTGTTAGCAATAAGTGTCTCAGATCCACTGAACTGAAGAAAGATCTCTGGAGTCAGGTGACAATTACATGGCAAAATGCCCCAAGGGTCTACTTCCTAACAATGTCTTGGTCATTGTCACAAAGGATTATTTTTAAAGATAGATACTAACAGTTCAGAACCTCTCTAAGCTATTCCAAAAAATAGTTTCCAAAAAAATCTAGACAAATTTGAATTTCTTTGGCTAATGACTTGGAACATGACTGAATGGTACCTTAGTTACTTTCCCATTCCTGGGATAAGATATCATGACCAAGACAAAATATAAAAGATACCGTTTAGTTTGGGGCTTGGAGTTACAAGGTCAGAGTCCATGAGCAGCATGGCATGGAATATGGCAGCAGGCGGGCAGGCACGAGAACGGAGCAGTAGCTGAGAGCTTACATCTTGTAGGAGACAGAGAGATGGAATTGAGACTGACATGGGCTTCTGAAACCTCAAAGCTGGTCCCCAGTGGCACATTGCCTTCAACAATGCCACGCCTTCTAATCCTTTCCAAACAGTTCCACAAACTGGGGACCAAGTATTCAAATACATGAGCCATTTTCATCTAAAGCACCACAATGGGTCAGAGAGAAAACGCTAAAAAAAAAAAAAAAAAAAAAAAAGCAGAAAACATTCAAGAAATAAAGAAAGGGTTTGAAGATATGGTTTCTGCAATGAACAGCATGTACTACTCTTGCAGAGGACCCAAGTTCAAATCCCAGCACCTTCTTTGGCCAGCTCACAACCTCCTGTAACTCCAGTACCAGGGAATCCATCACCCTCATCTGGCATCTGCAAGCACTGCTCTCACATGCACAAACCCACACACAGACACATATGTGTATGTATAATTAAATGCAAAAACTTTAATTAAAAAAAGAAAGAAAAATATAGGTTATAGCTAATTGTGTCCTTCTAACAGAGAAGCGACAGATATTTCATCAATCAGAGATCATCTATATAAAAGAAATTAAGGTACACCAACTCCATTCTAATTGAAAATATTTTCTCCATCAACTCCTGCCATGGTCCTCATTTACATTAATTCACAAACTCTGATACAAGTAACTCTGGAAAAGATGAAACAAGTCACTATTAATAAGATCCAATTTGGTTTGAGTTGAATCATCCATTTTTTTTTTCTTCAAAGAAAGAGTGAAGACACAGGAATTCAGAGTGTATCTGAATCATAGTAAGGAGTCTTAAGCAAGCAAGGGACAGTAAAAGACATGGGTCCAATCAATGTCACATGACAACACTCAGTTGGAACTTCCTCTGAGCCTCAACTTCCCCCTTCATGATACAGCTGTGATTTTGCCCTTCTTAGCTTGCAAAGTCACTGTGAAGATTATATGTAAACATATTATTGAAGATTCTAATATAAGAATTAAGGAATGTCTCCAAGGTGACCCAAAAGGTCACAATGACCAAAAGGGGGGCAGTAAGATGGAGTAGGAATCATGATATAAATAAATGAATACAAAGATAATAGAAGAAAATCAAGAAGAAGTAGTGTGCCCCTGTAATCCCAGCACTCAGAAGGTGGAGACAGGAAGGTGAGGAGTTCAAAGCCAGCCTCATTTATACAGAAAGTTTGAGGTCAGCCTGAACTACGTGAGACTCTTTCAAAAAACAAAACATTCAGAAAACAAATACAAAATATAGATTGGGGCTGGAGAGGGGGCTCAGAAGTTAGGAGTACTGACTATCCTTCCATGAACCTGGGTTTGGTGTCCAGCACCCACATGACGGTTCACAGCTGCCTGTAACTTCAAGTCCAGAGGATCTGGACTTCCTCTCTGGCCTTAGTGGGCACCAGGCACATCCGTGGTGCACAGATATACATGCAGATACATACACATAATATGAAAAATAACTTTTAAAAATAGAGTATTGTGGGGCTGGAGAGATGGGTCAGTGGTTAAGAGCTCTGGCAGCTCTTCCAGAGGAGCCGAGTTCAGTTCCCAGCAACCATGCGGCAGCTCACAACTGTCTGCAACTCCAGTTTCGGGGGATCTGATGCCCAACATACATGCAGGCAAAACACCAGCGCACAGGAGATAAAAATAAATAATTTTTAAAGGATAGAGTATTGTAAACACCAGTTACTAATGTTTTGCTGGGAAGCCACACATGTTATATTCAAAAGCACAAAATGAAGATTTTTTTTCCATCCTTGTTTCTGAAGAACCCTGGAGACACGAAAACAAGACTCTTGCTGGGTGGTGGTGGTGCACACCTTTAATCCCAGCACTCAGGAGGCAGAATCAGTCGGATATCTGTGAGTTCGAGGCCAGCCTGGGCTACAGAGTGAGATCCAGGACAGGCACCAAAACTACACAGAGAAATCCTGTCTCAAAAAAAACACAAAAAAAAAGAAAGAAAAGAGAAAGCAAGACTCTTCCATTGATGTCTCCTTAAAGAAAAGGAAAGTGCTACAAAGAATGTGCAGTACCATGAAGCCTCGAAGCCTCGCATAAGCAGGTTCTTTCCGACTCACAGTGGGGGCTAACCAGATGGCCCTGCTGGTAAAGGCACTTTCCTCCAGCCCTGACGACCTGGGTTTGAACTCTAAGATGCACACAGTGGAAGGAATGAACCGACTCCTTCAAGTTGTCCTCTGACTTCTACATATGCACCATGACATCTACGTGCCCACACCAGTGAATATCAACACACACACACACACACACACACACACACACACACACACAAATAAATAAATACAATACTAACCTTTTTTAAATCACAGAGTATGCACCAGAGTTTCCACAGTTCCATTTTTCTGATTCACCATTACAGTCTAAGAAAACGCCATAATATGATTCACTCAATTATTTTTTTAATATTTATTTGTTGCATATGAGAATGTGCCTGAACAACTGTATGCGTACCCTCAGAAGCCAGAAGGAAGCATAAAATTCCCCTTAAACTTGAGTTACAGATGGTTGCAGGGTACCTGATGTGGGTGCTAAGAGTTGACCCCAGGTTCTCTTCAAGAGCAGCACACGCTCTCCTAAACACTGAGCCATTTCTCCAGCCCCATTACTTGATCATTTTTACTGATTCACATTGACCTGTGTCTTAATCAGTAAAGTTACAGATCCAATGAACCATTTTCTGGTACATCTTAACTATGGACATATTGCAATTACAGTTACGGTAGCATGCTGTTAATGCTATGTCCTCTCAGATATCCCACTGGAAAATACAACGTGCTCCAGGAAGCACAGGACCAGTTGTGTCCAGTTCTCAAATCCCTTAAGTCTGTAATATTTAGTCAAAACTTTGCTGTTTTAGGTTGCTATGGCTAAAAGTGGTTGTCAACTTGAATTTGCATCTGGAATCAACTAAAACCCAAGCATCTGGGCATGCCTGTGAGGGATACTCTTCATTGGATCATTTGAGGCCAGAAGACTCATGCTAAATCTGGGCCACACTGTATGGTGGCAGCCCATATAAAAAGGCATGAAAGAAGGAAGCTTTTCCTTTTTCCTGTTTGTCCTCATTCTCTCTTGCATGTTCTTGCATCCTGTTGCTGGGGCATTCCTGTGCTGCTGTTAGAACCCACTTCTTCAGGATTCCAATGCAGACTGAAGACCAGCAGCTCCTTAGGAATCCTCCAGGACTCCAGCAGCAGATTGGGACAGCTGAGACATCCAGTCTCATGGACTGGACCACTACAGGATTCTTGGCCTTTCCATCACGAGACAGTCATTATTGGACTCCTCAGACCACAGCCTATATTAACCACTCTAGTAAATCCTAAATGTATATTCATTCATTCTATCAGTTCTGGTCCTTTAAAGAATGTTGACTAATGCACAGGTGATCTGCCAAAGGCCAAGCCTAAGCCATGCATGCTTTCGGATCAGGCTGTTGGCTGCATTAAGCACTGGTCTTAACTAATAGTTAAGAACAGCAAACACTCATGCCCCAGAATCAGAAACTCCAGAGGCAGGGATATTGATCCTCCATGCAAGGTCCCATGTGACTCTGACTCCCCAGGTCCTAAAACATGAGACTCATTGATTTAAACCATCATAAGGAGCAGCCAGCACTGAGACACTCAGGAGAGCCCCCTGTGATCTTTTCTGAAGCAAAGTTCTTACACCTGCCAGACCTGACAATGTTTCCTATTATCAAGATTTACCTGGTGCATTTCAAAACTCACACAGAGCTCATAAATAAGCCATGTGAAGGTTAAAGACACATGGTGGTTTTCTGAGTCTCTGATGTCCATTTCTCAAACGCTGATCATTCCCTTTCCTTAGTTATCACCTCCAAGATTCTTTTCAACCCATGCAGCCTCTCCTGTTCACTCAAAGTTTTTCTTTAAATAAACTTGGTCTATTTACTCTAAGAAACTTGCTTTTTTTATTTTTAAATATTTTAGATTCCTTTATTGTAGTGTATTGTATGAGTGTTTTGCTTACATGTGTGTATGTACACTACATGTGCCTGGTGCCCAAGCAGATCAGAAGAGGTGGGTTGGATCCCCTGGACCTAGAGTTTGAATTGTGAACCACCATGTGGGTGTTGGGAACCAAACCTAGGTCCTTTGAAAGAGTAACAAGTGCTCTTAACTGCTGAGCCATTTCTCCAGCCCCCAAAACATGGTATGTTGAAATAACATTCACTACCTCACATTTTCTGTAGGGTAGGAATTTGGACATGACTTATGTTTCATGGTCTCTCACAAGGCTGTAACCAAAGGGTTTGCAGTGAACTGACGTTGTCATCTGAAGTCTTGGCTGAGGATCCGTGTGCTTCTCCAGTCACTCATTGTCACTGGAAGCACTTGGTTCTCAGCAGGCTCCTACATTGAAGATTTCCCTTGGAGGCAGCCCTTCAGTTCCTATTGTATGGACTCCCCAACTTAGTGTCTTGCTTTATCAACATGTATAAGCCAAGAAAACAAAGCACATAAGCTAGGAGGGAAAACTACCAATATTTTATCATCTCATGATGAAAGTAATTTGCTTTTCTCATTGTTGCCATGAATAGAAAGAGGCGGAGATGGCCGGCCGCTATTTCAAAGGCTGCCTATATGCTCAAATAAAGCCACTTAGGATGTAGCTAGACTCTCAAGCTATGTCCAAGTTTTCAATAGACAGATGAAGAAACAGACTCAGGAGAATTATTTTCTCACCCACAAGTTTATATTGAGAATCATGAACCTCTGTGCTTGGCTTCAATATTCTGTGTGTATGTGCAGAGGAGGTCAGAGGACAATCTTCAGTTTTATTTCTCAGGAATGTTGTGCTCATTTGAGACAGTGAGTGGAGCTCACTGAGTAGGCTACGCTAGGTGACCAGTGATCACCAGAAGTCCCCTGTCTCTTCCTCCTTAGTTCTAAGATTACAAGTACATTCCAGCATGCCTGGCTTTCTTAATTTGGGTTCTGAAGATCAACCTCAGGTCTTCATGTCTGCACATCAAGAACTTGTCTGATGGAGCTAACTTCTCAGCTCAGTTCAATCTTCTTTATTCCACGCATCAGCTACTTCTAAAGCTCAACACATAACACTCCATCTGGGGATTCAACAAAACCATGAAGTTTCTATATCAATTGTGTGGTGTTTGATCAAATAGTGATTAATATTCTGGAGTTGTTATCCTACCTCTTCTCCCATGGCCCCCAATTCTTCTCAAAGCAAGAACCATATCTTATGCACCTTTCTTTCACTTTAAATTCTAGGAACTCCCTACCCATGGAAGGAACTTAGTGAAGATTTTGCTGACAGACAAAAGCCTTAAAAAACTGCAAGGAAGCATAAATGTTAGAGGAAGAAAAATGGTACAGTTCGCTAGTGAGAGTTGTATAATATCCTCAACGTGTCAAATAAAAATTCCTTAAGTAATGTTTTATGGAATAATATGGGGTCAATGAATTCACAGGGGCAAAGGTCAGCACCGCTCATCTAGTAAAGTTCAATAGGAGGCAATGTGGGAGCCACGCTAATTCCCTCCTGCCAGTCCCGGGCCCTAGGCTGGTTAACATTTCTACTCCTCTATTTCTTCATTTGCATGAGGAATGCCTTAGATACTTTGTAGGAGAATAAAAGATATGTGAATGACAAGGGAAAACTTAGCATATTCAGAACAATAAAAATCTGAAATTAAAATTCAACACTCAAAAAGAAAATAATCACAATTTCTTTTTCATTCCTGTTACAGTGCCCTAATCCATTCCCCTGTGGTAAAATTTTATTTTATACAAAATAAAATAGATTCCCTAAATACACTGGAATATTATGACACGTACTTGCAGACTCCTCAGCAAAAATGTCGAGAGCAGCCGGGCGGTGGTGGCGCACGCCTTTAATCCCAGCACTCGGGAGGCAGAGCCAGGCGGATCTCTGTGAGTTCGAGGCCAGCCTGGACTACCAAGTGAGTCCCAGGAAAGGCGCAAAGCTACACAGAGAAACCCTGTCTCGAAAAAACCAAAAAAAAAAAAAAAAAAAAAATGTCGAGAGCATTATGTCTTCCTCCACCTTAAAAACTTGCCTCTACAAGGAAATAGGAAGCTAGGTTTTATGAACAAAATGTTTCAATTTTTTGTAACACTCAGGAATAAAGAAAAGTATAATTTAAATTTTCTTCAAAATTCAATTTAAAGGAAATAGTCTACAGTCATAGCACTCTGAACACACTGAGTCTCATACAATTTAAAGGGGATATTGTAACGGGTGTAGTTAGTAGCTGGTAGACCAGTTCTCCTAAACATTGGTATAATAACCTATACTGAAACATGTTTGTTATTGATAAAATACGTCACTTTAACTCTGGTAGGCTAGCTGAGGAAATAACCATGTAGCAACACATAAACTATTTTAATATGCTGTTTCTAGAGAAGACTAAGAACACATCAGTGATGCACTCAAAAGTCTTTAAAATATTTCCATATTCATTTTTTTAAAGAGTTCTTTTTTATATTTTTCTATATACATAATTTTTCAATAGGAGTCTACTATTTTCCTCAAAGAAATGAACTGGTTCTCGCACACTTTACAAGTTCTATACATGTTGAGTTCTTTCCTACAGTAGCATATTCACGAAAACGATAAACAGGTATGTGCTTAGCTTGTCAGCACAGTGACCAGACACATTCTTCCTTGACTTAACACAGTGCTTGAAATATCTCTGAAAGTTTGAATTGTTCATTTCCAGGAAAGTTTCTGGATTAGGAAACTACTATCAATACCAGGCTTTCCTCTCCCCCAGGCTTTACCCTTCCCATCCCCAAAGAGTAATAGAGATTCTGGTCCCTTCACCTCACCAGTGACTGAGCCAAGACAAATCAGAGATGAGAGAGAGAATGTGATGTTTTGAGAAATCCTTCACATAAATAAAAATACAAATGTATTGGGAATTTTCATTAAAAGCAAAAACTTTACAAAAAGATGGGGTGCTCTGGGATATTTTCACATGTATATGACATGTACCTTCTTGTATCAGGATTTAAATATCCCTATCTCACCAAACATAGATAACCAAGTGTTAAAGCTTGACCATGTGTGCCAAAGTTCATGTGATTGAAACATGGTCCCCAATGTGGTAATGAGACCTTTAAAACGTAGTTACTATCATGGGAGTGGGTCCTTACTGTAAAAAGAAAAAAGGTGTCTCTCCCTCTCCCTCTTTCCATTTCTCCTGACCTTCCTCCTTTCTTTTCTCCTTTCTTTCCTTCCTTCTTCCCTTCCTCTATCCATCCTCTTCCTTTCTCTCTCTCTCTCTCTCTCTCTCTCTCTCTCTCTCTCTCTCTCTCTCTTTCTTCCTCCCCCCTCCTTATCTCCTTTTATCATGTTATTGTAGTGAGGACCACCAGCAAGTTCCCAAATAACCACACAGAGACTTAATATTAATAATAAATGCTCGGCTAATAACTTAGGCTTGTTACTAACTAGCTCTTACAACTTAAATTAACCCATATTTCTTGTCTAAGTTTTACCACATGGCTCATTTTCTACATGTCCTACTTCCTCTGTATCTGGCTCACACCTCCTTAGACTCTGCCCTTCTTCCCAGGATTCTCCTAGTCTGACTCTCATACTCAATCTCTTCCTTTCCAGTTATAGGCCAGCCAGCTCTTCATTAACCAATAAGAGTAATACAAATTTAAAGTGTACAAAGATTGTTCCACAGCATCCCCCTCTTTTGTCTAATTAAAAAGGAAGGTTTTAACTTTAACATAATAAAATTACATACAACAATTATCAAGTTATCAGGTAAAAATTGCAGTTACAATATCCAGTCCATTTGTATTTGGCAAATTTAGAGAAAATATTATTTATCTTATCTTCATAAGTCTAAAGTTTTATATTTAATTTACCTTTTATCATAACTAAGGAAACTTTTAAGTCTAATTATTTAGTCTTTAACTCTATCAAAGACCCAAAAGGGTGTAATATTACCTATTGACAGGGACATCTGGCTACCTCAACAGTCACCCTAGGGTCTTCTGTGATATTGGGACATTCTAACTTTAGCCTACAGGCCTAGTATATCTGACAGACATTTCTGAGAAGCAGGGAATTTTGAAGAACTGTCCTACCTTGTCTTGGCAAAGTTTAGCAGTCACTTTTTTTTTCATCCTGCTGATCCAGTTTGGACAGTATACAGCAATTGAGGCAAGGGCAGTTCTTTGCCCAAATAGATAGCTTTTGTCATAAAGAAAATGAACTTCATATGGAGATTCTTCAGTGCCCATCATCCGTTTTTGAAGTAGATGGTGCTGTCAGGAGCAGACATGTCTCATTGTCATGAAAAGCCTTAGATTACTAAACATATTAAATGCTATATTCTGTAGGTATTTGAAGTGTTTGAAGACCATTTACCTATCTAAATATAGCTGTTTAACTTAAAAAACATACCTAATATGACTACAAGTTTTATTATTACAGATGACTAGCTACTAACCTGTACTTTTTAATTATACATTACTTTTAAATGAGTTGCATAAGCACAATTTCCCAAACAAGAGTAGAAGTATATAATATATATATATATATTATATATTATATATATTATATATATATATTATATATATATTATATATATTATAACGAAAATAACTTTAAATTTGTATCAATAAACCAAAATCCATACCAATGTAAAATATTTTGAGATTAATGGTTGTTTGTTGGATTAAAGTAGATTCAATAATCTACATTTTTTCTATCATTCCTAGATCATAGCCCCCTTTTTTTCCTTTAGAAAGAGATCTTGGATTTAGCACTTTTGTTTAGCTTTTTTCCTGACTATGACCAATAACAATTTGTAACCAACCCCCCTTAAGTGATAATAAACATCCGTAACCCACCTTTTGGGAATGTGGGCATTGTTTTTCTAGACTGCTATCTGGGGACACTCGCATCTTTGGGGGGAAACTGAGAAAAATAGGGTAGTCATTAAGTCCAGGCTGGAGTAGTTTGTGAGGTTGTACCATCTCAGCCAGCAGCCTTAAAGATGTTCTGGATGTAGAACTCTGAAGAAACTGCAACAGGGGTATTCTGAGATGTTGGATCATCTTGGCCATCCATTTCTATTGGTATTTGGTTCCCTTGTTCTGAAAATATGTAAACATTTAAAGGTAACATATGTATCTGTATTAATACAAGTATAGACTGTATATTGTACACAAGTTAGCCAAAGATGATTTTTTGTTTTGAGCAGGTAAAATATACATTACATGTTTTGTAGTTTTTCTAAGTTTATTTCTTTATGTCTACAGCAAAGATTTTCAGGGGGTCTTCCCTGATCAGACCTGATCCATATCAACCTGGAGTGAATCCATAGCTTCTCATTTCCTGTGGAAATAAAAGTGTAAACTCTTCCCCAAAGCAATACACCTTTTGACTCCATTTAGCAGTCAAGATATTTTTAAACACATAGGTTCATTTAATCTAGCAGCTTCTATAATCTGATGTTTCTTAGCAGCTATCACTCATTCATTAGCACTCAAAAATTCAAAGAAAACACAATAACATACAGGACCCAGACTCTCTGTGTATTTCTCATCTTTACATGACTTATTATTTTTTATTAGTTTATTTCTTTTTAAGAATTTTACTTCATTATTCTTAAATTATTTTTTAATCTATGACTGTATATATCCTTTCTCTTTTCTCTCCCAATCCTATGTATATTTTTAAACACACTATAACCTGTTTAGAGGTTTTTTTCTATCTGGATCTGTCTTTACTGAGCATCTGTATTGTTTTTTGATCACATGAGACAAATCTTAAATTGTTATGTCAGCCACTGGCACTGCTCAACTTAGTGAATAGCTCTAGTGAATGGTGGCTGGTGGCTGGCTCCATCCTGCAGGCAGCTGCTGGGAGAAGTGTCTCTGTACTGCAGCCAGCATTAGAGGCATGGAAACTAAGAAGCCATGTTTGGCTCCATTTTTTGTGTGTGTTTAAAGCTTTCTTGGGTTTTATGTGGATCTATGTTGTCCAACAGTGGGTGTCATTTATACGTGGAGTTTTTCATCAGGATGGATGGCCAGCTCCCAAATAACCACACAGAGACTTAATATTAATTATAAATGCTCAGCTAATAGCTTAGGCTTGTTACTAACTAGATCCTACAACTTAAATTAATCCATATCTCTTATCTAAGTTCTACCTCATGACTCATGGCTTGTGACCTCATTTTCTACATGTCCGGTTCCTCTACATCTGGCTTGTGACTCCTCAGATTCTGCTCTTCTTCTCAGTGTCCTCCTAGTCTGGCTCTCCTCCCCAATCTCTTCCTGCACAGCTATAGGAACCAATGAGAGTAATTTATGTTTACAGTGTACAAAGGTTGTTCCACAGCATGTTATGATGCAGATAGAAGGCCAGCATCAGATTTGGTCTCTCCATCATGGACTTCCTAGTCTCTAGAACTATGAAAATTGAATTTATTTTCTTTAAAAATTTTCAAACTTGAGAATTCTGTTATAGCAATATAAAACTGACTAAGACATCAAGCTAAGTTTATCTTACAAAACTTTTGCACTCACATTGATTCCCTAGAGTGGAACAGTTCAATTTAACAGATGCTCAATCATGTTAGTGATCTTCTACAATATTGTAATATAATAGCAGTTTATTCTCATCACCAATAATAACAGAAATAATAGATATAAGATTTAAAATAAAATTATCCTTACTATATTACCCATAATAACATTGCAAAAAACTCAAGAATAATTAAGAAAAGTTTTCTGATGAAATAAATAAGGTTAATATAGGCCTTAATTTTTTTCTGAGACAAGGTTTCTCTGTGTGGACCAGCTGTCTTAGATCCCTCTGTGTAGACCAGGCTGGCCTCAAATCCATAGAGATCCACCTGCCTCTGACTTCCAAGTGCACATCAAAGATTTAATTCTCCTGAGATTAAAAATGTGCACTAGTGAATGAGAGAGGGTTTATGGGGAGAGACAGCTAAAATTAAGGGCCATTTGAGATGTGGTATGGAAACTTTATATAGTAGAAACTTCCTAAAATATAAATATATGTGAATGTATATAAAATATAAATATATGAAGGTGATCTAAATAAAATCACCAAATAATGGGGGAGACAGAGTCCCATCAGACCATCTCTTGCCACCAAATAAAACTTCCAGTATCAGGATTGGGTTACCTCTAATTAGGTTGTCGACCAAAGCAGTTCCATGGGAATCTCCAAATAACCAGGCTGCTGCCAAGACTATAGGCTACTCTCTCCACAAACTGACAGCAAAGCATCACTCCTGAAGACAACACCCACACAACTCACTGAACGTGGAGAAGTCAAGCTGGGGACTACACAGAGCCTTCACGCCTACATCTGCTAGTATCTTTGGTTTTGAAGATATTCTGCCCACTACCAAAAAAAGAAACATAAATACCAAGTATCTTAGTTAAGGTTTTTATTACTGTGAAGAAACACCATGATCACAGCAACTCTTATAAAGTAAAACATTTAATTGGGGTGGCTCACTTAAAGTTTCAGAGGTTCAGTCCATTATCATCATGACAGGGAGATGTGATTCTGGAGTAGCTGAGAGTCCTACATCTTGTAGGCAACAGGAAGTCGACTGACACACTGTGCCATATCCTGAGCATAGGAAACCTCAAAGCCCGCCCTCACAGTGACACACTTCCTCCAACAAAGTGACACCTCCTAATAGTGCCATACCCAATGGTATTATGGAGGCCAATTATATTCAAACTACCATACCAAGCCAACTACAACCCTTTGATCTACAACGGTGACCAGTCTGCAAGATATGCTAGGGCAATGGTAGCTCAAAGCTTGTGGAAGTAACCAACCAATAACTGATTTGACTTAAGGTGTACTCCACAAGATGGAACCCATACCCAGCACTGCTTGGGTAGTCAAGAACCTGAGACTAGATAGCCCAGGGACCTAGGGTAAAACCAAATACTACTGTTTACTAAAAGAATATAGCAGTAAAATGACTCCTAATGACATTCTGCTATACTCATAGATCAGTGCCTTGATCAGCCATCATCAGAAGCTTCCTCCTGCAAAAGATGGGAACAAATACAGAGACCCACAGCCGGACAATATTTAGAGAGTAAGAGACTCTGCAATACTCAACCTTAAATGGGATGTCTCCATCAAACCCTTTCCCTCAGCTCTCAAGGAACCCTGTGGAAGAGGAGGCAGACAGTGTAAGACCAGAGGGGATGGAGGACACCAAAAAAAAGGCCCTCTAAATCAACAAGATCAAGGCACATATAAACTCACAGAGACTCAGGCAGCATGCACAGGGCCTAACGGGTCTGCACGGGTCCCCTGTATGTATGTATATATATATATTATGGCTTCCAGTTTTGTGTTGCTATGGGATTCCTGAGTGTGTATGAACAAGAGGGTCTCTGACTTGTGCTTTCTCTTAGGGTGTTTTCCTTCTGTTTGTTTCTTGGAAATTGCCCAATTCCAATGTGTTCAGTTTTTTTTTAATTTTATTATATTTTATTGAAAAAAACAGGCATATTATGTGTGTCTTATTCCCAATGCTGAGGAAGTAGAGACAGGGGCTGTCTGACCATATTGCCTTGCCTAGCCTACTTTGTGAGTTCTAGGCAATGAGAGATATATCTCAGAAAAAAATGTGTAGCACCCGAGGTAACACAGACATACACAGAGACACACAAATTCACTAGGTGATGAAAAGGGACAATGCTAACTGAGTAGAACGATAAAACAAAAGCACGGTAGTATTGTTGAGCCCCAAGAAGCTCTGATGTGTGCTACCAACTCTTATATGAGTTCTTGTTTGTTTGTTTAATTTTGTTTCTGAGACTGGGTCTTACTGTGTGTTGTAGGCTGAGCTCAAATCGATGCTCTTCCTGCCTCTGTCTCCTAGGTACTGAGATCACCAGCATAGGTCACCATTCTCATGTAATCTCTACGCTACTTTGGAAAGAGCATGAACTCTGCATCCTTCCCCTCTAGAATATCAAATAGGAGCTTCTCCTTTGTTAGTCTCCTTGGTTCTGCAATCAAAGAAATGCATAAACAGGTCAAATTTCCTGATGAGAAATGGACTCTCAAGAAAAAAAGGCTGCATAATAGAGGCATATCATTTTTTAAGTCAAGTTAATGGGCTTTAGACTGGTTCTCTAACAGAAAACATTTTCTTCCCTTGTGAAGCACTGGACTGTATGCTGATTGATGGTTCTGGCCAACTTTTGATCAGGGACTCCACGCTGTAGGGCTGGCTGGCATGGATGAGTCCTAGTTCATCTAGAAGAAGGTCCATGAATGATCCTGTAAAAGGTTTCACTTGCCTCCTTTTTCATTCCTATTGACGAAGCCACCAAAGACCCTTCTCAAGCCTTCAGTGGAATTAGGATGTTAGAACAAGTGCCCTTGGGTAGATCTTCATGATGAAGATGTGTGCTCATTCAATAGATGTGGTGTATATTTCATTCTAGTGTCTGACCTGCTTTGCTGTTAATATATGTTAAGTCATCCTAGAAATATCTTCTTTTATGTCTGAGAAGAGAACTGGGTTTTTCCAGGTCCTACATGTATCAGGTACTGTGCCAAGTGCCTTGACGCTTGACAGCCTAAATGTTTAATTTATCCCCTGTAACCCTGGAGGGCAGGTGTTCCATTCTAGTTTTGCTTAGGGAAAACTCAAGCCTCAGAGAAGAGCAAAAGCTAGAAGGTTGATGATTAGTTCTCAACTATGAGTATGAATAAAGCATGAGCTTCCTCTCACCAACACTTATAAAGGCGGCCACTCTAAATATGAATAAAACAAATACGTTTCTCTTTTTAAATGAAACTGTGAAAGTTTTAGGTGTTACTAGCCAAATACAGAATAAATGAACTAGGTATATTTTAATCTAACAACTCCAAATATTCAGTGAGTTGTAACCCAAAGAATAGAAGACTTGTTCAGTATTTCTTCAAAGAGCAGAACTTGAACAAAGAGTTAAATATAATCAACCAACAGGCTGGAGAATCACTGTACGAAATACATCACTTTTCTTAATAGCTTTAGCCCCGTGTAATGCATTTCACATTAAACTGTTCTCTTCTACTAAGAGAGAGTATTACAACCACACATAGCTCATAAAAGCCTCAATTAACTTACGTTTTCATCATAAGCCCTCTGCTGATAGCTACAGATGTACTCACACTATTGGAAGGAAAAATTGACAAACTGATTTCCTAGGAAAATAGTTCATTTGATCCTTCTGAATATTTCGGCATTCTACACTAGTAAATCTCTAAGAAGGAGAGAAAAGAAAGTCCATATTTCAAAATGAGTGAAGCACATCTCCAGTATCAGCCATGGGGACAGTGCTCTATTAACCCCAAACAAATCACTCCAACCATCAACCAATGGTACAGTTAGAAGTTACAGGAAAAGGCAGCTGATGACTACTGGTCCGCTTGAGGTAAGAAAATATAAATGAACCACATCACACTGACAGGCTCCATCCAGATCACTACATATTACAGTTTGCAAATAATTTCAGCTTCCTGGGGTAATACTTAAGGACAAAAATACATAATATTTTTACCTTACACACACTTCTATTGATATCCGGTGTCTCTTTCTCTCCCTTCATCGCATTAAATAGCAATAGAAATCTGCATTACAACCAAAATGCCAACAAGATATAAATTCCACTGCGATAAGTTGCCTTAAATAATGAAAATAAGAGCGTTCACATGTATAATGGAGTGTTGAGAGTGTGTCATAATGCATAAAACATTATCCTCTGCTGTTGGGAATTACTCTACTGCTTACAAAGCACCTTCCCTGCAGTGTTCAGTTAAAAGTAGTAGCTCAATATCCCACTGAAAAGAGGTACTCTGGTGAAATGAAATTCGTGCGGTTTGCATTTGGTGAGGAAACCAGGCCTTCTCTTACACTAATGTTCACATAAACAAGCACCCCTGGCCTTTCACTTCCTGAGTGAGCCACATGCTCAGTTTGAGGAAGCTGGCTGTGGGAGTTAGTGAAGGAGGTGGACGCTCCCTCCCTTACCTGTGTTCATGACTCTGTACCTCTTTCACCTGCCTTAAATGATCCTGATACTTCTGTGATGCAATTCAACCAACCGGGCACCTTAATTTCTTTCAGCAATTTTCCTTTTGACATTTCATCAGTGGGGCTGCCAAAAATAGGTCTGTCGCCCGTAACAATACAGCCTGTGGCACACTGAATATCACCACAAGTCTCTTCCGCCTTGCCTGCAGGGACAGCAAGGCCTGGAGCACCTTCAAAGATCAAGTAATTGACATCAAGGAAGGAAGCACCATCAGTCACTCGTCCAGCAACCCTTTCTTAAAGCTTCCATAACATCAAACCTGTGAAAATGTCCTCAGAATCCCAAAAGTCAATATTATCTAGTCACTCTGACATAGAAAAGAAGCCCATAGATATTTTTGTCATGTGAGTATGGTATAAATCTGGCATAAAGCTTTATATTAAGTTAATGATTAATGCAACAATTGTTTATCGCCACCAACATGGGGCTGATAGGCTCTGGCTTATTAGAGTATAATAAAATAAAACACAATTTCATTGTGTCTTTTGTCATGTCTGTGCTGGCCACTTGGCCAGAAAAGAAAATTACCAAAGAGACACTGGTGTACAACGTTTCTATGTCATCGGCTTATAAGACTTGAAGTCCAGCAATTTGAGGTAGATGGATATAATTTAACAAAGAGCCAATTCATGTGCAGCTCTTTGATAATGAAATGATGACTGAGGTAGGCATTGATGATCAAAAGCAGTATACCAGTGAAGGAAAACCCAATATTTCCGTTAACTCCACTAATCTATATCCATCACTTCATTTTAAAATCCAGTTTAATAATGTAAAAGTATATTTTGTAACCTGAGATTCAGACTAGCCATCTCTTCCAAATCTAGCAGAAAAGATGTCTGAGTGATCACAACCTTCAGTAGTATTTAATAGTAAATAAATTTTAATTAAAGAAATATTTCATCACACCCAATGGTATGTGTATAGCTATATTCCCAGAACTTGTGAGGTGGAGGAAGGAGGATCAGGGACTCAAGGTCACTCTTAGCTACATAGCAATTTCAAGGCGAAATGGGCCTTTTATCTACAGCATTGGACCTACGAAATAATGGGTTCCAATTCCTCCTCACCGTCATTGTGAATTCAACCCCTTGTAATCAAGTCATACAATATACATACTTCTGTGTTTGGTGTCTTTCGCCTAGTATCATGCTTTCAGGATGACTTTTAAAGTAGCCAGAGGTACACGAAAAGATAAAAGCTATACATTACAATTGATCCTAGTTAGAATCACTAACAAGAAGTCAACCAATACAAATCTAAATGTATAGCAAAGGATAAAAAGCCATCAAAACTTTCCTCAAGGGGTAATCTTCTAAATTTAAAAAAAAAAAAAAGATGAAAATAAAAAGAGCTTAAGATGTATCTCCCCTGTGATGTCATTCCTTGGGAGCTGTGTTTGTCTTTTTCCGGAAACTCATCAACATTAGACAAGGCTTTCCAAAGAATTTGCTTGCGTTTAAATATCAGGAGTCTGTCAGACATCACAGAAGCCACTGAAGCTACTGTACAAGATCTAGGGAAACAAGGGTGTAGACAGAAGAGCACACTTTAGGGCGTCCCAGCTGGCAACCTTTCAAGTCCTAAACAGTGGAACGTAACCTGATTAGCATTCTAATATCAAAGGGAGAGCATGACTGTCTGGCTGTTCTGGAAAGCCCCCAGGGAAAGGCAATGGAAGGAAAGGAAGTGTATTTGAAACAAGGAAGAAAACCGAGGAGGATGAAGACATCAAAGTTGGCCGCTTTTATCAGAACAACAAGCCTACATCATTTCACCCCTAGGCCAATTACAAGACCAGTCCTAATCAGTCTCCCTCCTTTGTCCCAACACCCTAACTTCTATCTGCTCCTTCTACCTCTAAACCACCCTTCATGGAGTAGCCAAATTGACCGGAGCCATAAGCCTAAGCGACCCTTGACACACATGCTGCCATATTTGGGTTTCTCTCCTCTTTGCTCAGATCTAGACTTTGCTTAAGTCTCCATAGCACCAGAACCTCTTCTCACAGACACTAGGACCTCTTCTCAGATATCAGGTGAACTAGCTGCAGTTAAGCAACTAAGCAGTTAGACAAGAGTAGATAGATAACCTTCAGAGCAACATTTCCTGCTGGCCGAACAGCCCGCAATTAAGTGCCTTCCTGCTTGCAACCCCCATAATTAAGTCCCTTCCTGCTTGCAACCCCCTTTGCCTACCTATATATGCCTTAAGAGAAAAAATAAAAATTTGGAGCTTGATCAGATGTCCTGTCTTGCTCTCATTCTTTGTGTCTCTTGTCCCTCTCATTCGCCGGTCCTCCCTTTAGGTCCCCGTTGAGGACCCCGCTGGCCGGGGCACCAAATAATCACCACAAGTTAAATATCACCATGGTAATTTTCCTTTATCAAAATCCTTGTATTCTAGTAGATACCGCAATCTATAGTTACATTCAGCATCCAAAGTCCTCGATCATTCCATTCTTTGTGTACACACAGAGGGTTTCTGAAACACGTCTTGCTTTATAGCCCAGGCTTGCCTGGAACTCACAGGAATCCTCCACCTTCAGCCTCCTGAATACTAAGGTTAGAGGTGTGCATCAACATGCCCAGCCCATCTCATTTGAGAGGAAGTTCAAATACCTGGAAATCAGCCCCGGCATCTTCCCCTCTCCATCTATGGAAAATTATTCCCTGACTGTCACAATTTACTACTGGATGTGGACACTTATGTGTGCTACTTTTTAGAAGCTAGATGAGTTGAGAAAGCCAAAGTGATTGCATAGTGAGAATCATATTCTACTCACTTTCCATATGGCAAAGGGGTGGTTGTTAGATATCTCTGTTTCTCAGTTTCTTCCCCAGAAAAATGGAGAAACAACAGTATTCATGTCACTGAATGCACATGTAAACTAATTAGATTAGATTAATCTGGTTGAAATATTTAGAGCAATTCTGAGTGCTCTTGACAATTCCAAACACGGTGCTGTGTGAATACTGAGTGTCATATAACATTCACACATCTTTTATGTGCCATGAAACACTCAGCTGGAATTGAACAACAATATGGCCAAATAAAAGGTGCTTGGAATCAGCACCTTCCTTATTAAAACTGGAATAAATCACTTATTTTTGTGTGTGTGTGTGTGTGTATATGTGTGAGTGGGCATGCATGCCAGGGTGTCTATACAGAGGTGAAAATTTCTCTCCTTCCACCACATGGATCCCGAGAGACCAAACTCAGGACAGAAGTTTTGGTAGCAAATGGCTTTACCCTCTGAGCCACCATGCCAGCCCCAAAAATTTCTGAACTAGTAAAGGGTTGTTTTTTTAGTTATCATTTCCAGAAACAAAATTCTCATCTGCCTTTTTTTTTTCTTCTCAGAATACAACTCAACTCCCCCAGACAAAATAAATAAATAAATAAAATAGTTTGTTAGGAGAGAAATGTCTGCTATAAATGCTTCTTTCTTATATTTCTTTGTATTGTTAAGCAAGCTCTACATGCCTTTTTTTACTGATCCTTCAATCTCAGAATTATGAACAACAATCTTCCAAAAAAAAAAAAAATCAGTCACTCGGCTTTCTCACCACTAGAAAAACCCTATTTTTCCTAGGGAAAAATGCCTGCCCCTCTCAGACTTTTCCAATGGAAGAAGGCATTAAATAATAAAAACAGGTTAATATACACCTTGGTGCCAAGATGCCAGCAAGTCATTGACTTCCTGGGGCCATCTCTAACTTGTGTGGCTATTGTCTGAAGTTCCTATTATAAATCTAGACAAACCTATTTCATCCTGATTATTCTTTTGGCTTTTTTTTTTTTTTACATTTTTTCTAAAAGTTGGTTGAGAGTTTCATGACCTTTTTTTTTATCATATTCACCATCCTCCACCAATTTTTCCCGCATTCTCCCTACCTTCCCCCATTCACCTAGTTTTGTGTAATTTTTTTTCTGAACCTTCAAGACCAATCTGTGCTCCCTAAATACCCTTGGCTGTGTGGTCTTTCACTGGAGAGTCATCGATTCACCAGGTGAGGTCATTCAAATGTAACTGGCCCCCATAATCTCAGAGGGAGTGGCACTATTAGGAGGTGTGACTTGGTTGGAGTGGGTATGGCCTTGTTGGAGAAAGTGTGTCACTGTAGGGGTGTGCTTGGAGGTTTCCTGTGCTCAGTGAGTTAGTCAACTATCTGTTCCCTGCAAGATGTAGGACTCTCAGCTACTTCTCCAGCATCATGTCAGCCTGCATGCCACCACGCTCCCCATCATGATGATAATAGACTGAACCTCTGAAACTGTAAGCGAGACATCCCAATTCAATGTTTCCTTTATAAGAGTTACCGTGGTCATAGTGTCTCTTCAACAGCAATGAAAACTCTAGCTAAGATGCCAGGTATATATATATATTCACTGACTTCCAGAATTTTCCCTTGACTTTCTGCATCTATAATGGGTATCTCTGATTGTTATTCTTGGGCTATATTAGCATATTTAAATCTATCCTTTGAACTAGGAAATAAAGATAAATGAGCTACAGTAAGAAAAGTAAAAGAGATTCACAGTGGAGGCATGTGGCCTATCTGTTACATTCTGGTCCCCCTCCAATTGACTCCTCAAGATCCAGTGAAGACTCCCTGCTCACCCTGGCATCCTTCTCAATTAACTCAGACTGGTTCAAATTAAGTTGCTCTTCAAACAGCATGAGTCTTTTTAGGTATTTTTTTATGTCTAAAAGTAAAAAGTGAAAGTCCCCACAGTAATTGGCCTTATCTATGGCACATTATTTCACTGTCTTTACTTAGTTTTATTAGTTTAACAAAATAACAAATCAGGCCTGGGAAGGTGCTCAGCAGGTAAAAGTACTTATTGTCCAGTCTAATGACCTGATTCAATCCCTGAGACTCACAAGGTGGAAGGAGGGAAGCAATTCCCACAAGTTGCCCTGTGATCTCTGTGTGTACACCATGGTGCATGCACCAACACACATAAACACAATAAATAAATAAATAAATGTAATAAAAATGTTAATAATAAATCATATTTTATAACTATTTCTAGAACTGTCAGCACAACTGATCTATCAGCACAACGCATCTTTTTTCAGTAATTTCTTTTTTAACATTTTATTGATTCTTTGTGGATTTCATACCCTACACCTGAATCCCACTCATCTCCCCGTCCCTTCCTTTCTACCTTCTGCCCTTGCAACACCCCCCTCAAATAATATAAAATTTTAAAAAAATCTCATTGTGGAAGCTATAGTGTGTCACAGTGAGTCACACAGCATACCTTTTAGCCCATTTATTTATTTTTTTGGTTTTTTTCGAGACAGGGTTTCTCTGTGTAGCTTTGCGCCTTTCCTGGGACTCACTTGGTAGCCCAGGCTGGCCTCGAACTCACAGACATCTGTCTGCCTCTGCATCCCGAGTGCTGGGATTAAAGGCATGCGCCACCACCGCCCAGCTAGCCCATTTATCTTTACTTCAAATGTTCATTGCAGTGAATCATTGATCTGGTTCAAGGCCTCTGGCTTCTGCTGCACTATCAATATTAGACCCTCACTGGGGCTCCTCTTGGATACCTTGTGGTTGCCCTGTGTCATGGAGATCCTACAGCTTTGTGTAGCTGGAGTTTTCTCTCCAGGTTCCACCAAGCCCCGGCAGTCCGATAGCCCACTTATAAAATAAACACACAGATGCTTATATTGTTTAAACTGTCTGGCCTAATGGCTCAGGCTTCTTGCTAGCTGTTCTTATATCTTAAATTAACCCATTTCTATTAATTTATAAGTTGCCACGTGGCTTGTGGCTTACCGGTACCTTACATCTCGCTTGTCATGGTGGCGGCTGGCAGCATCTCCCTGCCTCAGCCTTCCACTTCCCAGAATACTCCTCTCTCCTTGTTTCACCTATACTTCCTGCCTGGCTACTGGCCAATCAGTGTTTTCTTTATTAGCCAATCAGAGCAACACATTTAACATACAGAACATCTCACAGCAGCTTTGGATCTGCAGATCCAGTCCCTGGCAGTTCATAGATGAGAGGGATGTTGTGGGTGGGCCAACTCATAGCCCTGGATCTAGACCTGGGTGGTAGCTGGGTTGGTCAGTCTGCCAGCTCTCCCACATCCTCACCACCGGGTGAGCTCTCCAACACTGCCCTGTCTAGCTCATCCAGTGCCTCAGACAGCAAATGGTAGAACCAGCTCTTCTACTCACACCACTGCATGGCAGATGAGGAGCAGGGCCAGCTCACCAGCTTTCATGCCCTCAAGGCCAGCTCACCCACACCCCTGCCACCAAAGCCAGCTCACCAGCTTTCATGCCCTCAGGGCCAGCTCACCCACACCCCTGCCACCAAAGCCAGCTCTCCAGCTTTCATGCCCTCAGGGCCAGCTCACCCAAACCCCTGCCATCAGGGCCAGCCCAACTGTGCTGCCCAAGTGAGATGCAGATCCTACTCTCCTGAGTGCTGTATCCAGTGAGGGGCAGGGCCAACACTGTGCAGCCCTTGGATATCACAGTGGTCCCATGCAGCAGTCCAGACCAGGGATATCCACATGGCCTGTAGTGGTAACATGGGCCATGGGCATCTACATAGAACCATGATGCTGCATGGCCACAGACCTAGACACGGCCCTCAGCAGCAGTGCAGGCTGGGACTTCACCTTGGCCTCAAGGGGCTTCGCAGGCTACTCACATCAGACTGTTCATCTCCGTCCTTCAGTCTCCAGATCCACCTCTCTTCATAGTGTTCAAGCTGCTCTGCTTCACTCTCTCCCACCTCTCCACCCCATACTCGCACAATCCTAGCGGCGCGTGCTGTGGGTGGGCCATATGTTGGGCGGGGTCTCTGGGTATCTTATTCCTGCCCACTCTGCGGGGGCGGTGGGTGGAGCCTTTGGGTGTCTTCAAGTGTGTCTCCAACCCAAACCTTCCAAAGGAAATGAGTCTCTGGTCAAAGTTAGACACAGCACGGTAAAAGTGTAATTCAACGTAGAGTTGTTCAGTCTCATGGTTGAACCGCCACCACAACCAACTAGGGAGGTCATTAGCTAGGCCAGTGATGAGAAGCAAGCACAGCAGGACACGTCCAGTCAGCTGTGGGTCTCCATTCTGCGGGTACTGCTCTTTCTCCTGGGCTAGGATGCAGCTCTGGGAGTCACAGCGACTGCAACAGTGGTCGGTTTTCTCAAAGGAAGAAGGCGCAGGCCCACTGGTACTCACGTTTGTTAACTGCCTCTATTGATGGCCAGTGCAATTCACCTTCTTCCCAGGAGCAAGAACAGCCGCCACCTCACTTCATAACACCTGTGCTGCCTCCCCTCACAGCACACGAACCCACTTCTCCACTCCCTCGGCTCGCTTCTTTCTCCCCCATCAGTCCACCATCTACTAACTCACTTCTCCCGGAGCCCAGCCTTGCATGGGGCCACAGCATTGCCTTTGTACTTCCAGGAAGGTGGGTGGTGTGCCAGGCCCAGCTAGGACCAGACCAGGCTGTGGTGTCATCTAGACACTTCCAGCATCCGGGATCTACTTTGTGATGATCCTTGTCATGGTACCTGCCGTTCTCAACATTCCTCACAGCCTCCTCTCTTCAAGACATTTGTGTACGTGTTGAAGTGTGTGTGCTTGTGCATGTGTGTGCTTGTGAATGTGTGTGCTTGTGAATGTGTGTGCTTGTGCTTGTGTGTACATGTCTGGTGTCTTCCTCACTTTCCACTTAATTTTAATTTTTTGAGGAAAGGTCTCTCACTGAACTGGGAGCTTGCCAACTTGACTAAATGAACTAGGCAGCAAGCCCACGCCACCTGTCTCCACCTTCTCAGAGCTGGGATTAAAAGTATTGCAAGGGCCACCATGCCTAGTTTTTGCTTTTGCTTTTTTTTAACGCATTGGTGTTTTGTCTACATG
This sequence comes from Peromyscus eremicus, assembly GCF_949786415.1. NCBI lineage: Eukaryota > Metazoa > Chordata > Mammalia > Rodentia > Cricetidae > Peromyscus > Peromyscus eremicus. The sequence goes on along the minus strand of NC_081433.1, from coordinate 53,297,468 downwards.
TACGTCTATCTATTCATCATGTGCATGCAGTTCCCACGGAGGCCAGAAGTGGGCAGTGCATCCCCAGGGGCTGGAGTGAGAGATGGTTGTGAGCTGCCGTGTGGCAGCTGGAAACTGAACCTGGGTCCTCTGGAAGAGCAGGCAGTGCTCTCAACCTCTGAGCCATCTCTCCAGCTGAAGCTCTTTTTAAAACTGGACCCTGGGTGAAGCCCAGGTCTACATGCTTGCCTAACAAGCACTTTACTTTCAGCAAGCCTAACATGAGTGAGCTGCGGCCCTGGCCCTATTTTTCAGAATTTCATAAATCCCTTCACTTTCTACTAAACAGTAAACTACTGTAATGGTTCCACTTTGACCATCTAAAGAAATAGGAGATAATAAAACTCCAGTCTCCTCTCATGGCCTGGCCTCAAGTTTGACTCAAAGACAGGCCAATCCTTCATTTCAAGAAAAAAAATCCAACACATTACAGTCACCAAAAAAGGAAAATTAGGTATGATTTATTTTTTATAGCCAACCAAATCCAAATTAAACTTCTGTATTTCCTTTCCCTGATTTATCTCCCAAGAAAGATCTAGCAATCTTGATGAAACGGCCACTAACTTGGATTTCATCTGATTTGACAGTGTCCACATAGCTCCCAAGTGACAAAGATGTATGATTTGGGGATATTTGTTCTAAAAGGAAAAATAGACTGTGGAAAAGAACTCTGAATGTGCTTGAGGCAAGATCCACAGTCAGCTAGCTGCTGGGGAAAGTATACCACCAGTACTCACATTCAACCCTTCCCTTATTGATATATGGCTCCTTCCAATTTCACTCATGTTCTATGTCCCCCCTGTGAGCAGCCATGTTGGCTAAAGCTAAAATGTCACAATGATGGATCATGACTTGATGCTCCATTTGGGGCCAGCTAGATGCCTGTGATCTGTCATTATGTGGAAATCCCCTTCTCCCTGAATCTGGGGAAGAGAAAGAAGATAAATTCGCACATTTATTTTTATGCTCTGTTTTAGCTAAACCAATGTGTAGCTTTCTTTGAGACATCATGGGACTCAGCAGAGCTGAGGAGTTGATAAGTGAGTTAGCTAAAGTCCTCTAAGCCCTCGGGCTGTTCGTGCTTTTCAGGTATGTAGCTGTGCCCCCAAAACACACCTAACAGCATTTAACTTAAACTTTACTTCGTATCTGTTCCTTCCCTGTTTGAACTCTTGACACTCAAACTCCTCTCCCTCAAACTCACCCAGATCCTAATCCACAATGATCTCCTGGGTTCATTTCAAATGTTGCCATTTCCAGTAGGAGCCCTGGGGAAATGCTCAACTCTATCACTTTATCTGCAATGAATATCAAATCACATTTCACCACATAAAAGTTAGAGAGACTTTTATCGGCTTTATTAAAGCTGTAAATTTTGATTTTAAAAGCTGCCAATGCCTGTGCTCCCAGAATCCTCTAAGAACAAATTAACCTCTTGTCCTTGACGCTCACTCCCCCAACCAGTCAGACCAACAGGACACTCCATGTGCAGCATATGGGGAATTGTCCTATAACTCAACACAGCTCAATGATATTTCTGTTTATGCTTTCTAGATTCATACCAGGTAAAAACACTACAGCTCCAAGTAGAGAAACTACGGGTCTAAGAACTGCAGGCCAGGCAGCATTGTTTAAGGCCCTGGTCTTACAAACAAGCAATCAATACTTTGGATTGCTTGAAATTCTCTACCCAGGATGCCCCACCTCATGCCTCCTGCTCCTACTTCTTGTTCTGATCTCTTCCACTTGTGGTAGCATAGTCAGCCCCACTTTGGACCAGATTCCACCATTGCCTCTCTCCTTCTCACCCCTCAAGATCCCTGGTACCCCACCCCCATCAAGGCTATCCCCTGACCACAGAGCAACATGCTTTTGGAAGGTACCTTCATATCTTTTGAGTTTGAGTCTGAATATCCTAATTTATTCTCATTATCTTCTTTTCTGCCTTCTGAAATTTCAAATCTCTTTTATTGAGGTTTATTTCATTTGGGAATTGGAAGCTGAAGAGTTAGCTCCATGGTTAAGAGCACTTGCTGCTCTTTCAGAGGGCCCACGTTCGGTATGTGGCACCAATATTAGGCTGCTCACAACTACCTGTAACTCTAGCTCTGGGAGATCTGATGCCCTCTCCCATCCTCCAGTAGAGATCCACACACATGTGGTAGACACTCACACAGACAAACACACACATACACATAAATAAATATGAAAATAAATTTTAGCCAGGTGGTAGTGCTGCACATCTTTAATCCCAGCACTTGGGAGACAGAGAGGCAGGTGGATCTCTGAGTTCAAGGCCAGCTGGGTCTACAGAGTGAGTTCCAGGACACCCAGGGCTACACAAAGAAACCTTGTCTCAAATCTACACACACACACACACACACACACACACACACACACACACACACACAAGACGTTTTCTTTTAATTTGTATTAGGTATGTCTAGTTGGTGTGTATCTCTCTCTCTCTCTGTGTGTGTGTGTGTGTGTGTGTGTGTGTGTGTGTGTGTGTGTGTGTGTGCAGGACCTCAGCACATGTGTAACAATCAAAGGACAACTTGCAGGAGTTCTTCCTCTTCTTCCACCACGTGAATCCTAGGTGTCAAACTCAGACCATCAGGCTTGGTGGCAAGCATCCCTACCTGAGAAGCTATCTCACTGGCCTCCAAAAACTACAGTTACAAAGCCTAAATAAACCCCCCAAATGCATGCATTTTCCACTGGTAGTAAAGAGATAGAATATACCAACAAGGTGGACCACTGGCGGAGATGAGAAGGCTGGTCACAGGGATATTTTCTTCTTCCCTTGTTGTAGATGCTGACAAAGGGAACACAAAGCATGTGTGGGGGTGGGGGTGTGTGTCTCATAAGCCTTTGCTTCCTCAGCACCCAGACACTGCCTGAAATATCGTAAGTCTTACATGCAAGTCAGAAACAAACACTCTAAAATAGCAGCTTAAGCTGGGCGTGATGGCTGCTGCCTGCAACCACAGCACTTAGGCTGTAGAGGTGGGAAGATCGGGAGTCCAAGACTATCCTCGACTATACAGTGAGTTCAAGGCCAGCTTGGGCTACATGAGGCCCCGAATCAAAAATAAAATCAGCTGACAGGTGTATATGCACAACAAGCCATGTTTCGAATCATATTCAAAAAACAATGATGGCAGAGACGTCAGCCTGTTTTGTTCACTGTCATACATTAGACATTAGAGTGAGTGTGTCAAGTCCTACTAAGTAGTTCTGAGTAAATTATTAAATGGAGCAAAATTCTGGAGGTCCTTACAATCTGTTTAAACTGGGGACTCCGTCCTACTATTAATCAGAAGTCATTACAAGGCTTGAAGCCAGAAAGCTATGTGGTTAGATTTGTTTTAAAAGCCCATCTGGTGGCAGAATAAGGAAATACATTTAAAAAATTGAAGTGCTGGGAGAATACAAAGCCACGGCTCATATCTGTGAGACACAGAGCAACGCTTTGGCCTGGGGGGTGAGGGCTCATTTGACAGAAGTTTTCCAGAGAAAGCTGGTCAAGTGTGGTTTCGAACTTGGTGCAGACGATAAGGCTTAGAGTGTGAGAGCAACAGAACGGACGGCGGAGTTGTTGATTACACAATGGAGTGGGTGTCACAGCAAAGGCTGTTCACCCGGTTTTCTGTGTGTCAGCGGTTATAAGAACCGAGCTATCAACACAGGTGTCTAGCAGAAAACTGAATACCCAGGTAAAAGGCTAAAGAGAAGCCGTTCCTAAGAGTTAAGACACAGGTCAGTGGTTATGGATTAACAGCCCTTGGGATTATTTTAGACAACATGGGAAATTTTTTTAAATTTTTGACTTAGCTGAAAACCCTTTCAAATGAAAAGATACCACACTTTAAAAGAAAAGAGATTTTCAGGTTCTCATGACGATTGGAGATCTGGTAGGATGACATTCACCTTCTCTCAAACAGGTCAAGAACAAGGGGAGAGTGTTCTGGGAATGGTCCCTTACATGGAGTATTCCCTGCTGGTCCCACAAGGCCCACATTCTAAGCTCTACCCTCCATCAGTGTTTCCACGATCTTCACCGCTGTGTGGCTGCTCTTCTTGGAGACGAACTAAGGGAAAGCGAAATGTCTCTCACACTGCTCATCTGTTGCAGTCAGAAAATGAAAGCCCCTGAAAGACTGAGCCCAAGGACCCTCCACTCGCCTCACACCCTCTGTATATGTCAAGTTCCTAGGAGCCGTTGGCACTGGGGCCCACTCTGGCATGGTTTCAGAACAGAATCTGGATCGCCCCTGTGGTGCTCGGCTGTGAGAGTCACTGCCTAGAGGCTCAGGACAGATGGCTCCGTCTTGTCAGCGGACAGTGTTCCGGGTTCAAGCTCTGATCTTTAATCATCATTTTCTTTGAGGCCATAGAGAACTACTCTTCTTACTATGCTAAATTGGTAGAAAGTAATTTATAATAAAATTATATGGCTTTTATGCATCTGAGGTAATATCCATGATGAGTAAGATTAAACTGTCTCCTGGGCTGGTGAGGTGGTTCAGTAGGTTACAGCACTTGCTGCAAGCCTGAATAGCTAAATTCCATCCCCAGAGACCCACAAAGTAGGAAAGAACTAACTCTCCCAAATGATCCTTGGACTGACACATACACACTGCAATATATACTTGCCTGAACATACAAAAAAAATAGATGGTAGATAGATAGATAGATAGATAGATAGATAGATAGATAGATAGAGATAGATAGATAGATAGATAGATAGATAGATAGATAGATAGATAGATAGATATCAGATAGGTAGGTAGGTAGAGATAAATAGATGATAGATAGATAGATAGATAGATAGATAGATAGATAGATAGATAGATAGATAGATAGATAGATAGACAGACAGAATGTCTTGACAGTTTACCTGTAAAAAATAACCCCCAACTACTTGGGAGGCTGAGTCATGGGGATCATAGTTTTAGCTTCTACCTGGGTTATCTAAAATGAATGCGAGGTCGATCTAGGAAACTTAATGAGACTTTCTTTCAAATATTAAGTAAAAGGGGAGGGTGGATACAACTCAGTGGTAGTACACTTGCCTAGTAGTTAAAAGACCCTAGATTCAATTCCCAGAAAGAGAAAGAGAGACAGGCAGGCAGACAGACAGACAGATAGACAGACAGAGACAGAAACATACTAGGTAGGTTAGTTAACCTTCCTGTAACCCAGAGTTAAATAATAACTGAGTAACCTATTTCTTATATTGCAGGAAATTAATATGTAAAGCACTGTAGATAATGTGATAAGTCAAAATGGAGGAGGATTTACAAATGATTTTTCTTGTTTTCTGGAGATGCTAACAGCCTGTTGAGTTGACCCATTCTCATCCAGGGAAGTGCTCATCAGATTTTTTCCTGTGTGTTAATATTACAGACAGTTGAACATGGGCATTTGATAAGAAAATACTGCAAAGAAAAATGTTTCTGTGTTGAACTGCCTCTTCAGAGATTTGCTTATTTTCCATAAGTGTCCCACAGGGAAAAGCAGCTATAATTTTGAGACATTTTCCTGAAGAGCCTGGTCCTCAGAGCCTAAGTGCATCTCACAGAAACCAGCTGACATTTCAAATGCCTTGTGAGTATCACCCAGGTGATAGGTGTTGCCATGGCGCCCTCTTGAGGATATTCTGCCTGGCACCTCCCAGATGGATATGGTGTGGATTGCAGTGGTTCTCAACCTTCTTACTACCGTTCCTCATGTTGTGGTGACCCCCAACCACAAAATTATTTTCATTGCAACTTCATAACAGTAATCTTTGGACTGCTATAAATCTTAATGTAAATATCTGATATGCTGGATGGTTTTAAGCATCCCCCATGAAAAGGTCATTCTACCCCAAAGGGGTCGTGACCCACAGGTTGTGAACCAATGGTTTAGAGGGTATCTTCAGGCCTGACTACAGGTGGCTGGATTCTGCTATTATTTGTGTGTTTAAGGAGCTCTCAAACTGTGGGACTCTGTGATCATGATTCTCTTACTTAACCAGCAAAGCATCAGAAATTGCCTAACAGTACTGATGAAGTGGTCTTTGTGTTCATGGACATATCAAAACTTTGTTAGGAGATAGAGGTTTTTAAAGTATTTTGATTCAATATTTATTTGTTTACTAAATCATCAGATTACTACTTTTTAGAAAAGACTATGAAAATGAGCCTGCTGAGGGAAAGGCAATGAACTTTATGGGAGTTTTTAATGCAATTTAATAATATGATTAAATATACTAATCAGACTGGAGAGGGGGCTGCAAAGAGACCTGATCTTACTGTGTTAGTCCAGACTGGTCTAAAACTTCTGGGCTCAAGAGATTCTCATACCTCAGACTTCAGAGTGCTGGGGCCACAAGCAAAATGCCACTATACCCAGCTTGATATATTGATTGGATATTGACTACATTTTACGGGAGAGGAAACTGGGGCTCAGAGGAATTATTACCAAAGCTCACAAAACTGGTAAATTATAAAGCTGGAGTTCAATGACTAGCAAGCAAACATAAACATATGTATGCACAGCCTACTTATGTAAAAATCATCATCCTCAAAGTCCATCGTTCCAGAGGAGTAGTGGTGTACACCTATGATCCTTGCACTCCTTGCCTACATAGTGCGTTCCCGGATAAGCTCCTATCTCAAAATGAGGAAATGTGGCAGCCAGCAAACCAAAATCTTTGCATGCTGTGGTGACTGACATGTAGCCACAGTTTGCGAGCCCCAACCCAGGAGAAAATAGCAATGACACCAGAGCTCAGGTGTAAGCATGAGACGTCACCACCGGAGCAGGAGGGGGAAGAGATGCTCCTGTCTCAGACCAAATCCCAGTTCATTCTACTCACATAACTGAGCTAGAATTCAGATTAAGAATTAGAATCAAGGACATCACAAGAAAACCCACAGACTCAAATAACCTGGGTTCACAGCGGCTAATAGAGGCTGAACCGACAACCAGGGAGCCTGCACGGGACTGACCTAGGCCCTCTGCATATATGTGACAGTTGTGTAGCTTGGTCTTCTTGTGGAACTCCTAACAGTGGGAGCAGGGGCTGTCTCTAACCCTTGTGCTAGCTTTTGGGACCCTACTCCTCATACTGGGTTGCCTTGTCCAGCCTTAATGTGAGGGGAGGTATCTAGTCTTATTGCTACTTGATATGCCATGTTTTGTTGATCTCCATGGAAGGCCTGCCCTTTTCTGAATGGAAATGGAGGAGTGGATGGGGAAGAGGCAGAGAGGAGGTGGGGGAGAGACTGAGAGGAGAGGAGGGAGGGGAAACTGTGGTTGAGATGTAAAATAAATAACTGTAAATAATAATAATAATTAGAATTATTAGAATTAGAATTCAGAATCCTGGAGAGATGGCTCAGCAATTAAGAGCACTTGCTGCTCTTGAAGAAGACCTGGGTTCAGTTCCCAGTACCCACACTGGGTAACACAAAACCACCCATAATTCCAGCTCCAGGAGGCCCAACACCGTCCTCTGGCCTCAAGGGAAACCCACACTCCTATGTGCACATGAATACACACACATAGAAATAAAAATCTAAAAGTAAATCTTTTTTTTTTAAGAATTAGAATTAAGAATAGGTATAGGTGCACTAAAAAGCCAAAACAAAAATCTTTCTAAGGTGTAGAAGTTTCTTTTTCTGGGGGAAAATATGAGCAAAGTACAATTCCTCATATATGTAAAATGTCATAATGAAGCCCATTGTTTTGTACGCTACCTAAAAATATTAATGAAAAGTTACATACCAGAAATGCAGCTATGGATAACACAGGGCAATTAGTCAACTCTACATCACTAGAAATCAGATTCCTGCTGGGCGGTGACAGTACATACCTTTATCTCACTCGGGAGGCGGAGGCAATCAGATCTCTGTGAGTTTGAGGCCAGCTTGGTCTATAAAGCAAGACCCAGGCTAGAAGGGGTTACATTGTAAAATTCTGTCCCAAGAGAGAGGAGTTCAGGGGGAGGGAGGGAGGAAGTCAGATTCCTGGTCTACTGTTCCAACACCTAAGCTTAAGACTCCAAGTCTAAGGGAGCACAGGAATTCTACAGCTCTGGCAGTCAGATTCAGCACTGGTCAGGTTTCCTGTCACTGTCACAGAGCGCCTGACAGAAACGACTTTACAGGGATTTGTTTTGCTTTATGGCTTCACAGATTTCAATCCATAGCCTCCCTTGCCTCTGTTGATTCCGGGGCGCAGTGAGGGAGGACACCATGTAGAGGAGGCTACTCATCGCATGGCCACCAAGAAGAAGGGGAGGCAGAGACTAGACACCCTCAAGAGACCTTCCTACATACCCCTCAGTGACCTCACCTCCTGAAGTCCCCAGTACCTCTCAGGACAGCACCACCCTCTGGGAAGGAAATCTGCAATACACGGGCCCTTTGAGGAAAGTACATTTTCTACCCAGACTGCATATTCCCCCAGACAATTACAAGATGGCCGCATTAGGAGAGAGGGACAGAGAGGGAAGAGTGAAAGCGGATGTCTCCAAATATGCCTGCACCCTTCCCAAGATACTTTCATATCATTTTATCGGCCAAGCATACACATAAGGCTACACCAGCAGAGCTGTAAGAGGGCCTGGAAATCTCTTTTGCTCCACAGGACAATGTATAAAATTAAACAGCAGAGGGCTGACAAGATGGCTCAGCAGGAAAGGGAGCTTGCCGCCAACACTTGAGTCTGACTCCTGGGAACCCACAATCATGAAAGGAAAGGACTGACTCCCACAAGCTTTACACACACACACACATACACACACACGCACACGCACACGTACACGCACACACACACACACACACGCACACACATACACACACACACACACACACGCACACGCACACACACACACGCACACACACACACACACACACACGCACACACACACACACACACACGCACACGCACACGCACACGCACACACGCGCACACACACATGCACACGCACACGCACACACGCACACACACATGCACACGCACACGCACACACGCGCACACGCACACGCACACGCACACGCACACGCACGCACACACACACGCACACGCACACGCACACGCACACGCACACGCACACGCACACGCACACGCACACCAAAAAAGTTAAATAAATGAATCTAGAAAAAAATTAAGGCAGGACCTAGCCGGGTGTGGCAGTGCACTCCCATAACCTCAGCATCTGGAAGGAGGAAGCAGAGGGATCGTAAGTTCAAGAAGCCGGACTCCACCTGGCATGTGTCACACCCTACCTAAAAAAATAATACAGGATTTATACTCCCAGGTTACCTAGGAGAAAGGGGAAATAAATGAATCTACTAGAAACTTCTCCCAGACTCCATATCCCAAGATTCTACAAATAGCTTTATCCTACTAGTAAAATATTTAAGGTGAAACAGCAACAACAACCAAAAAAAAAAAAAAAATCAGTGAATTACAGGAAATAAAAGTTGAAGAAATAAATGACCAAATGAAATATTACAGTAAAGAGAGCTTAGAGAATATATATGTGTGTATATATATATATATATATATATATATATATATATATATGACTACTAAAAGCAAGCTTTAGTTACTGGAGAAATTTGTCTAGAACTGTTCATCAAACACCATGTTTTCTCTCATATGTGGAACCTAGATGTAAAAGTCTCTCCCTCTTCTCTCCCCTCCCCTGCCCCCTTGTGTGTACATGTGTGTTTAAATATCTGTAAGTCATGAAACTGGAGAGGAGGTAATGAGAGAACAGGAAAATATCTCAAAGGAAATGGGAATAGAAAAGGTAAAAGAATACATTAATAAGAAAGCTGAGCCGGGCGGTGGTGGCACACGCCTTTAATCCCAGCACTCGGGAGGCAGAGGCAAGTGGATCTCTGTGAGTTCGAGGCCAGCCTGGGCTACAAAGTGAGTTCCAGGAAAGGCGCAAAACTACACAGAGAAACCCTGTCTCGAAAAAACCAAAAAAAAAAAAAAAAAGAAAAAAAGAAAAAGAAAAAAAGGGGCTGGAGAGATGGCTCAGAGGTTAAGAGCACTGACTGCTCTTCCAGAGGTCCTGAGTTCAATTCCCAGCAGCCACATAATGGTTTACAACCACCTGTAATGAAATCTGGTGCCCTCTTCTGGCCTGCAGGGATGCAGGCAGAACACTGTATGCATAATAAATAAATAAAATTTAAAAAAAAAAAAAAAAGCTGAAGTTGGGCAAGGGAGATGGTTCAGCCAGTAAAGGCACTTGCCACCAAGTCTGAGGACCCGAGTTCATTCCCCAGGACCCACAAAGCGGAAGGAGAACTGATGCCTGAGGTTTGCTCACTGACCTACACAGGTGCACTACGGCACCCACGCACCCACACACACACATACACAATGAAAGAAGCGAGAGAAGTCCGGAGAAACCGGAAGAAGAGGGGAGGGTACAGGACAGGCAGCGAGGCTGGGGATGAATGAGAACATAGTATAATAACATGCATGAAGATAGCATGATGAAGTCCTTTGCTTTGTACAGCTTAAAAAATTAATTTTTTAAACATTGTTTCCTTTTTTAATTTAATTTTTTTATTTTACATACCAACCACAGTTCCCCCTCCCCCACTTCTCCCATTTTCCCCTATCCCCTACCTACCCCACCCCCCATATACTCCTCATAGGGAGTAAGGCCTCCCTTGGGGAGTTAACACAGGCTGGCATACCAAATTGGGGCAAGACCAAACCCTAGCCTTCCCCTGTAATCAGATTGATGACCACCCTAATTGTCATCATTGAATCTTCATCCAGTAACTGATGGAAGCAGATGCAGAGATCCACAGCCAAGCACTGGACCAAGTTCCTGGAGTCCAGTCAAAGAGAGGGAGGAGGGATTATATAAACAAGGGGGTCAGGATCATGATGGGAAACACCCACAGTGACAGCTGACCTGACCTAGTGGGATCTCACAGGCTCTGGACTGACAGCTGGGGAACCTGCAGGGGACCAAACTAAGCCCTCTGAATGTGGGTGACAGTTGTGTGGCTTGATCTGTTTGTGGGGCTCCTGGTAGTGGGACCAGGACTTATCCCAGATACATGAACTGGCTCTTTGGAGCCCATTCCCTATGGTGGGATACTTTTCACAGCCTAAAACATTGTTTCTTAAACATGGGTGTTCATTAGTAAGCAAGACAGCCTTCATTGCCCAGTATAATTACATCTCTGTCTGAGCAGATTAGTAGAGGTGTGTTGACACACTAAATCACCAGCGACAGCCTTAAAAAGTAGCAGCAGTTCAGGTTGATACAGCTGCTTATTAAAACCAAGGTTATGTTCACAGTTTTTCCTCTTCGTAAGAGCCTACAGGCTTTAGCCAGTCATGACTCGAAGCATCCCTCTGTGTGTGCTCACCTGTACGCACCTGTGGGGAGGCCAGAGATCAGCACCCGAGTGTCTCCTGAATCCTGATCCACCTCTCACTGAACCTAGAGCTTGCCAAGTGGTCTAGAATGGCTGGCTGGGTAGTTAATCCCCATCTTCCTGTCTCTACTCCCCTCGCCCCAGCCCCAGCCCCGGAGTTAGAGACACTTGTCTGATTCTTAATGAGGAGCCCAACTCATGTGCTCATGCTTGAGTGGCAAGCACTTCGCACTAAGTCCTCTCCCCCAAATCTAAGGCACCCCTTAAACCTGAAGCATATGATAAGCTCTAACTGAAAAACTCAGACACGCTGGAAATTTGTCCAAGAAAATATATTTACGCTCCAAATAGAACCAGCTGCTAAGTCATCTTGGAAGCTGAGTTACGTCTAAACCAACACATCTGGAGACACACACATGCTAAATGTGTAAACATTTAATCCACGGATTCAGGCAAAGCTGCCTGCAGGTTGTCTAAAGCCTGTTTCCCGCCATCTGAAGCTCTGTATGCAGTCTGCTCCCTGCATGAGGACCTGAAGCCACAACCCGGGGATGCTCAGCTGGAGATGGGATCTCTCCTTCACTCAGCCTTCCCTTCTTGAAGGCACACTTGTTAGGTGGCCCGTGAATTAAGTCACTGGAAAATTTTTATTTATGTTAGTAAAACAAAATGCTTATTTTTTTTTCTACTGCTGGATGAAATTACCAGAAGCATGGCTGCATAAAGCAATCCTGATGTAGTGGACCAGAGGAATAAGCTGGAAGCTGTGCCCTTGGCCAAGTTCTATATCCAGGCCGATCAATAGCTTTTCAAGAGGGGTCTGCTACATGTGATGATTGACATTTATAATATAAGAGCTTGTACCGTGGAAGCAGATCAGTAGTTCAAGGTCATGCTCAACTATCAAGTGAGTTTGAGGCCAGCCTGGGCTACACAAAGCCCTGCCTCAAAAAACAATGTGAAAAATAAATAAGCAGCTATAGGATTTGTGTGTGTTTGGAAACATTGGTAATGAATAAAAAAAACAGGGTCAGAAATGGAAGATCCCAGAGGGAGCAACTTCGTGTGTGGGAGTCCAGTGTCAGAGTTCTGGCAGCCTCCTTAAGGAATGTAAAATACAAATATTTATTTTCTTCACTTTGTAGGCTGATCAAATAGTGTCCTCTGAAGACACTGAGGGATGACATTTGTCCAACAATCAGATATATAAGTGTGCTTTGCAGAAATAATGTAGCAAACAACTTCATCATCTGCTTTATCAGACTCACGCCAACAGATCTTAAACAAATCTCCTTAAGTCCTTCTAAGGTAATCCAAACTGTATTTAGTTTAGAGAAATGAGAGAGAGTGTGAAAGATGGACACTCTGCTAACGTTTGAATTAGACCTTCCAGTGGTGGCTTAATTAGAGATATCAACCTTAAAGAATTTGCTCTAGGTGTTAGAGTTTTCACCTCTCTCCCTGCCTCACGCCCCCCCCCCCCACACACACACACACACACTCTGCGTTGAGTTCACAATGAACATAATGATGCTGGCTAAGATTTTCCACCTCACTCGTGTATATGTCCTGAATAATCTCCATAACTAGGCTTAAAAGGTTATCGTTGCGGGGCCCATGGGATGGCTCAGCGGGTAATGCTAGGAGCATTTGCTGTCGAGCCAGATGACCTGAGTTCGATTCCTGGAACCCACACGGTGGGAGGTAAGAGCAGACTACCACAGGCTGTCCTCTGTCTCCCATGTGTATGTGTGCCTACATGAGTTCACATGTACCACCCTTGTGCGGGCACCCAAAAGGCCAGGAGAGGTCTTCAGAACCCCTGAAACTGGAGTTACCAGAGCTACAGGCAGTTGTGAGCCACCCTATATGATACTGGGAACCAAATCCGGATCCTCTGCAAAAGCAGTAGGTGCTCTTCCCTGACGAGCCATCTCTTCCCCCCAAATCAAGTTATTTTTGGTTTTGTTTGGTTTTGCGTTTTGGTATTTAGTTTAAATTAGTTGTTCTGTATCCCATTACATCTGATTCTGAGCCAGGGAGCATTTATGTTGTTTTGCAAGAGAGAATTTCAGGGATTTGTTTCAGTTATTAGCTTGCTCTTCATATGGAAAAAAATAAATAACCTCATGAAGAATGAGAAAAGAAAACGATTGAAACCAAAGAAATGAGGAAAGAATACAACAGGCAGCATCTAAGAATGAATGTTCAGGGCATGGCTCCCAGCACTCACATGGCAGCTAACTGTCTGTGACTCTAGTTCCAGGGGATCCTGTGACTTTTTCGGGCCTCTGTGGACACTGCATACATGTTGTACACAAACATACATACAGGAAAAACACCCATACACACAAAATAAAGATAAACAAATCTTTTAAAAAAAATAATAAAAAGAGACAAAACCTGTTTGCTTTAACTCAGAAAGACCCTTAAAGTTGAGGTGCAGGACGATGGAAATGCAGGGCTACTTGTCAAGCACCCCCGTTCACTACACAAATCCTGTGAAATGTGGAGACAAGAATGCCTGTCTTCATAAAACTTTTCTTTTTTTTTTTTTTTTTTTTTTTTTTTGGTTTTTCGAGACAGGGTTTCTCTGTGTAGCTTTGTGCCTTTCCTGGAACTCGCTTTGTAGACCAGGATGGCCTCGAACTCACAGAGATCCGCCTGGCTCTGCCTCCCGAGTGCTGGGATTAAAGGCGTGCGCCACCACCGCCCGGACATAAAACTTTTCTTTACATAGAGAATCTACATTCCACAAACCATCAGCAGGCAGATGGTGGGGACAGATAGACAGATACATGGATTAGATGCACAGATACACGATAGCACGCTCTCATACAGTAACAGAGTTGTGGGGGATGCATACATGCATGGAGGGAGAGGATAGAGGTGAGGGAACTTTTAAGAACTTTCTGGGAAGTCAGAAAATGTCCTCTGAGCAGAAACTTAGTGGGAGGAGCTAACAGCCATTAGATATCTTATACACACATGCAAAGCCCCTGATCTGAGACATAACTGACCTTGCTGTGCTGGAGGCCAGTGTGGTGGGGGTCTAGATTGGCTCTTAAAAAAAAAAAGAGAGTGTCTATTCTTCTAAAGGTAAGCATGAAGAGGCTGAAGAGATGGTTCCATGGTTAAGTGCTCTGCAGAGGTCCCTAGTTCAGGTCCCAGCACGTAGCTCACACAGCTAGTTTACAAATCCAGCTCCAGGGGACCCAAACCCTCCACAGGCACCTGTACTCCTGTGCTCATACCCCACACAGACACATGATTAAACATGTTTTTTTTAAGGTAAGCATGAGAAAGAAAAGTCAGTAGTAACATGGACAACCTAGAAGCTGTTAATAAGGACCCTGGGCTAAGAGAAGGAAGTGTTGGAGCATTTGGACCAGAAAGCTGGAGACTTAGTTAAATGTCATGACAGTGCTGGGCACAATGACTCCTGTCTAATCCCTGCACTCAGAAGGGTGAGGCAGGAAGATCCTGTTGTCAAGACCAGCCCAGGCTCCACAGTGAGACCAGAAAGGGAAGGAGGGGAGGGAAATGGGGAGGAGGCAGGCAGAGAGAGAACAGATCAGAGCAAAGGGTTTGGATAGAACTTAGAATCAGAAGAGCATGTTAACTCTTCAGCTGCCATGCTAGGAGACTTGACTTCTACTTCATGCCTTTAAAGGTGAGACAATGATGTCCAATATAAACTTCTACACCTCATGCACCAGGACTATTCTATGAAGGTGATATCTTGTCTTATGTTTTTTTGTTTTTGTTTTTTATTTTGTTTTGTTTTTTTCTGGTGTAAGTCAAATCCTAGATACAACTTAAATATTAATCTCAGAGATGAAGCAAAGTATAGTGAACTTTATAACCTCCTGAAAATTTGTTTTGTTTTATTTAGCTTTGTTTTGTTTTGTTTATGTAGCTCTGGCTGGCTGTCCTGGAACTCACTATGAAAATCAGACTGTTATATTATAGCGCTAAACAGAGAATTCTCAAAGGAAGAATTTCAAATGGCCGAAAGACATTTAAGGAATTGCTCAACATCCTTAGTCATCAGGGAGATGCAAATCAAAATGACTCTGAGATACCACCTTACACCTGTCAGAATGGCTAAGTTCAAAAACACTGAAGACAGCTTATGTTGGAGAGGATGTAGAGCAAGGGGAACACTCCTCCACTGTTGGTGGGAGTACAAACTTGTACAGCCACTCTGGAAATCAGTGTGATGGTTTCTCAGAAAATTGGGAATCAATCTTCCTCAAGACTCAGCCATACCACTCTTGGGCATATACCTAAGGGATGCTCAATCTTACCACAAGGACACTTGCTCAACTATGTTCATATCAGCATTATTTGTAATAGCAAGAACCTGGGAACAACCTAGATGCTCCTCAACTGAAGAATGGATAAAGAAAATGTGGCACATATACACAACGGAGTACTACCCAGCAGTAAAAAACAGTGATATAATGAAATTCGCAGGCAAATGGATGGAACAAGAAAATATCATCTTGAGTGAGGTAACTCAGACTCAGAAGGACAAAAATGTTATGTACTCACTCATAAGTGTATACTAGATGTGAGGGAAGGGATGGCCAGACTACAACCCACAACTCCAGAGAAGCTAGCTAACAGGAAAAGACCCTAGGAGGGACACATGGATGACCCAGCAAAGGAGAAGTGGATGAGATCTACATGAGCAGACTGGGTGTGGGGGGTTGGCAGAGGGTGAGGAGTGGAGGATGAGAACATAGGGAAATGGGATGGTCAAGCTGGAACAGGGACAGAGTGGGAGGGCAGAGAGGAAGTTACCATGATAGATGAGGACATCATGGGAATAGGAAGAGGCAGGGTGCTGGGGAGGCTCTCAGGAATCCACAAGGATGATCCCATGCTGTGGGATGGTCTGTATGTCAAGTGTGTTGCTGATTGGTCAGTAAATAAATCACTGATTGGCCATTGGCTAGGCAGGAAGTATAGGCGGGACAAGGAAAAGAATTCTGGGAAATGGAAGGCGGAGAGAGAGACACGGCGAGCCGCCATCAGGACAAGGAAGATGTAAGGTACCAGTAAGCCATGAGCCATATGGCAAAATAAAGATTAATAGAAATGGGCTAAATATAAGAGTAAGAGCTAGACAATAACAGGCCTGAGCTAATGGCCAAGCAGTTTAAATAATGTAAGAGTCTATGTGTTTATTTTATAAGTGGGCTCTGGGACTGGTGGGACTTGGTGGCGGGAGCTGGAGAGAAATTCTCCAGCAACAATCCCACCTTGGTCTGCTGGCAGTGGTCCAGAGGGTAACTGGACTGGTCTGCTCTGGCAACCAGTCTAGTGAATAACCGAGCTGTCATCATAGAGCATTTGTCCAGTGACTGATGGAGGCAGATGCAGAGATCCATGGCCAGGCACCAGGCTGAGCTCCGGGAATCCAGTTGATGAGAGAGAGGAGGGATTCTGTAGGCAAGGGACATTGAGATCGTGTTGGGAAGACATGCAGAGATGACCGGCCACACTAGTGGAAGCCCATGAACTGTGTACTGGTGGCTGTGGAGCCCCCATGGGACTAGACTAGGCCCTCTGGATAGGGAAGACGGTTGTTTTGCTCAAACTGTTTGGGGGGCACCCAGGCAGGGAGATCGGAATCTGTCCTTGATGCATGGGCAGGCTTCTGGGAATCTGGTGCCTGTGGTGTGACACCTTGCACAGCCTTGGTGCAGTGGGAAGGGGCTTGGACCTGCCTAGGCTCAGTGTGCCGGGCTCTGCTGACTCCCCATGGGAGACCTCTATTTGGGGGATGTAGGGATGTGGGGTGGCTTGGGAGAGAGGGCTGGGGGTTGGGAGGAGGGAGGGGGTAATCTATGGGTGGTATGGGGAGTGAGTAGAAAATTTCTTAATAAAGAAAAATGAAAAAAAAAGAAAGAAAATGTGGTACATATACACAATGGTGTACTACTCAGCAATAAGAAACAATGGCAGCATGAAATTTGCAGGCAAATGGATGGAACTAGAAAATATCATCCTGAGTGAGGTAACCCAGACTCAGAAGGACAAACATGGTATGTACCCACTCATAAGTGGATACTAGATGTAAAGCAAAGGATAACCAGACAACAACCCACAACTCCAGAGAAGCTAGCTAACAAGGAAGACCCAAAGAGGAATATATGGATCTCTCTGGGAAGGGGAAATAGATGAGATCTCCATATGTAAACTGGGGATGAGGGGAGAGTAATGGATGGTAGGGGATAGGGGAATGAGAACATAAGGGAAAGGTATGATTGAGCTGGAACAGGGATGGAGTGGGAAAGCAATGAAAGAGATACCATGATAGAGGGAGATATCATGGGACTAGAGAGAAATCTGGTGCTAGGGAAGTTGCCAGGAATCCCCAAGGATGACTCCAGCGTGGACTACTAGAAATACTGAAGAGGGTGCCTGAACAGAACTGGCTTACCCCAGTGATCAAATCGGTGAATACCCTAACTGTCATCACGGAGCTTTTCTCCAGTGACTGATGGAGGCAGATGCAGAGATCCACAGCAAAACACCAGGCCAAGCTCCAGGAGTCCAACCAGTGAGAGAAAGGAGGGATTCTATGAGCAAGTGCATCAAGATCACGATGGGGAAACCTGCAGAGACGACTAAACCAAACTAGTGAGAACTCATGAAAGTTGGATCAATGGCTGTGGAACCTGCATGGGACTGGACTAGGCCCTCTGCATGGTGAGACAGTTGTGTAGCTTGATCTGTTTGGGGGGGCCTCCTGGCAGTAGGATCAGAATCTATCCCTGGTACATGAGCAGGCTTTTTGGAGCCCACTACCTATGATGGGACACCCTGTGCAGCCTTGAGGCAGGGGGAAAGACTTGGACTTGTCTCTATTGGATGTGCCTTCCCATGGGAGGCCTTGCCTTCTTGTGGAGGGTAGAGTGAGAGTGAGTTGGAAGGAGGAGGCTGGGGGTTAGGAAGGAGGGAAGAGGGGTATCTTTGATTGGTATGTAAAATGAGTGAAATTTTTTTCTTAATAAAAAATCGGGCTGATGGGAGTGCAAACTTGTACAGCCACTTTGGAAATCAGTATGGCAGTTTCTCAGAAAACTAGGAATCAATCTACTTCATGATCCAGTAATACCACTCTTAAGCTGTACCCAAAGGATGCGCATTCATACCACAAAGACATTTGCTCAACTATGTTCATAGCATCATTATTCATAATAGTCAGAACCTAAAAACAACCTAGATGTCCCTCATCCAAATAATGGATAAAAAAAAAAGTGGTACATTTACACAATGGAGTATTACTCAGCTGTAAAAAACAATGACATCATGTAATTTGCAGGCAAATGGGTGGAACTAGAAAGAAACATCTTGAGTGAGGTAACCCAGACCCAGAAATAGAAACATGAACCTTCATCCAGAAACTGATGGAAGCAGACGCAGAGATCCACAGCTAAGCACTGGGTAGCGCTCCTGGAGTCTAGTCAAAGAGAGGGAAGAGGGATTATACAAGCAAAAGTGTCAAGATCATGATGGGGAAACCCACAGAGACAGCTGACCTGAGCTAGTGGGAGCTCACAGACTCTGGACTGACAGCTGGGGAACCTGCATGGTACTGAACTAGGCCCTCTGAATGTGAGTCACAGTTGTGTGTCTTGGGCAGTTTCTGGGGCCATCGGCAGTGGGATCAAGATTTATCCCTGGTGCTTTAACTGGCTTTTTGGAGCCCATTCCCTATGGAGGGATGCCTCGCTCAGCCTTGACACAGGGGGGAGGGGCTTGGTCCTGCCTCAACTTGATATGCCACACTCAGAGGAGCAGATGGGGTGTGGGGTAGGAGGTAGGTGGGAGGTGAGCAGGAGGAGGGGAGGGAGGGGGAACTGTGGTTGGTATGTAAAAGTGGGGAAAAAAACTTTTAAAGGAAAAAAGAAAAGAAAGAAAGAAAAACGAGCTGGCCTGGAACTAACAGAGGCAAATGCTTCTGTCTACTGGGTGCCAACATTAAAGGCATTGGCACCATGTCTAGCCCTCCTGACAATTTAAAACAACTCATTTAACGAATGTTATGAACAAGGAAACTAATTGCTATGTGCTACTCTGTGTATTAGAATTTCTTTTTCAAATCCTAAGTATGAGCTGGCTATAATTCAGTTAGTAAAATGTTTCCTAGCAGATATAGATATAGATATAGATATAGATATAGATATAGATATAGATATAGATATAGATATAGATATCCCTGAGTTCCATCCCATGAACTGTGCAAAATGGGGCATGGTGGTACACACCTGTAATCCCAGCACTCAGCAGTGAAGGTAGGAGGATCAGAAGTTACCCTTGGCTAACAGTCAGTTTATGACCAGGCTGCACTACATGAGGTCCTGTTTTAAAAAAAAAAAAAAAAATCTAGATAGTAACTCACAGTATAGAGGACATGTCTGTGAAAGAGTACATATACACACATGTAAGCAATGTAGATAAAGTAACTGGAGGAGAAAGTCCCTGTGTGGGTGGCTATCATTGCATCTTTGGAGAACAGAAGCTCTGCTTTCTTTACTTTGAACAGAGGTTGGTTTTTCCCTTAAATTATGAAAATGATTAGTCTAGGCATGTGACTCAGTGGCAGAGCATCTACCTAGCATATGAGAAGGCCTGTTTTGATGCTGAGCAGAGAGAGAGAGAGAGAGAGAGAGAGAGAGAGAGAGAGAGAGAGAGAGAGAGAGAGAGAGAGAGAGAGAGAGAGAGAAATTATGTACTTCACTTTTCTGTGATGATGGCACCATCTAGTGGTCAATGTTAGCTTCTTTTTTTTCTTTTTTTTTTTTTTCTTTTTTAACTTTAAAATGATGTGAGTACAGAGTTGTAGAGTCCAGTCCCAGTGGCTACAACTACAATACAACTCCTGTACCTAAGGCTCAGGGAGCGTTGCTGAAGAGGAGCAAGAAAGGACTGTAAGAGCCAGAGGATCGGGGAGACTATGTCTCTTAGGAATGGCAGAAACTACAGCAACAATAAACAGACCTGAACAAGGATGTCACCACTAGATGTGCCAAAGTGGATGGGGAAAGCTCACAAGGCCTCAGCCCTACACGAAGAACTACGGGCAGCTGAGGGGTGCTGAGAGTGACGGGAGGTTACAGCAGCTAGCTATCAGCATCAATGTTACCTCTGAAAACACACATACAAGTACATGATACACACTGAGCAGATAAAAATTCAAAAGAGGCCATGAATTTGAAAAAGATCAAGGGGGTAGTACGTGGCAAGTTTGGAAGGAGGAAAGGAAAGGAGGTGATATGACGTCATTATAATCTTTAAAACAAATTTTAAAATATTTTAAAGAATAAGAAAATGATGTGATCATCAGTATTTTAGTCTTAGAATAAAGACTAAACCCACAGTGGATTGAGGGTGGGGTGTCTAAAGTACAGCATTTAAAAGAATGTGACATTGGCATAGTAACTAAACTTGTGCTTCCAGGACTTCAGAAGCTGAGGCATAGGGATTGCCATGAGTTCTAGAATAACATGGGCTACACAGTACTAACCTGTTTCAAAAATAGACAAAAAAAATTAAAATAACACACCTTCATAACTATGTAAAGGGTTTGTGGCTTAGGTTACTCTCTAAGATACAGGAAATAGAAATTTTAAATACAGGAAACATGAGCTATAATATACCTCCTGTGCATTTTAAAGGCATGCTGCTTGATTACCTGCATAGAATCTTCCTGGACAGGCATGATGGCCAAGGATGCCGGTTCTCTTCAGTGAGGATGACTGTGTGGGCTTCAGCATAGGAATAAGAACAAGAAACTTCTCACCTGTGACCTTTTCCAAATTTTAGCTTTAATAATATGAAGAAAAAGTTCTAGGTTTATGCATATGTGTTTTTCCTGAATGTGTGTACATGCTTGGCACTGTGGAGGAGTTGAGGGCACCAGATACGGGAGTTACAGATGGCTGTGAGCCACCATGAAGGCTGGGAATCCAACCCAGGTCTCTGCAAGAGCTGCAAGGGCTCTTAACCACTGATACACCTCTCTAGCGCCAAATAGATTTATTTACTTTTATTTTGTGTGTATGAGTGTGCTGCCTGCTTATATGTATGTGCACTACGTCTGCCTAATGCTGTAGAGGTCAGAAAAGGATATCTGATCCCCTGGAATTGGAGTTACAGATGGTTGTAAAAATTCCCCCTGGTGCTGGGTCTCACCTGGGTCCTCTGCAAGAGCATAAGTAATCTTAATTGCTGAATCACCTCTCCAGCCCCGAAGTATAAAGTTCTAAAAACATAAAAACTAAGGAAATTTTACTCTGTGCTGCCATTAGAGTCCGGCATTAATGTTTTTCCTATTCTTCAGATGATGTGTCTGACCACAGGTTAAAGTGAGATTTTTTTTCTTGAAATAAAACTCGGAGAGACAGAGAATCAGATTATCTCTTCATAACACTGGTCCAGGAACTATCTCAAACACCCAAACAGAAAGTTCTCTACTATGAAAAAACAACAAAAAGAAAAATATTCCCATTCTTTCCCACTCTGCACCCTCACTTCAGGGATCCCTGGTTCCCTAACTAAGATCCAGTGGTGTCTTGGCCCAAGAGAGGACTGGCTGCTAGAACATGCTTGAGCCCTAGAAAGAAAAGCCAAGATCACAGACTCTGCACAATAACAAGGTCGATGGTATTAGAACAACCATCCATCACAGAGTGATCATCAAAACAACATACCTGGCCAGGCAGCCATGGAGGAAACATCTTTAATCCCAGCACTCAGGAGGCAGAGCCAGGCGGATCTCTGTGAGTTCGAGGCCAGCCTGGTCTACAGAGCGAGATCCAGGACAGGCAAAAACAGCATACCTGGCTGCCATCATGCCCTCAGCACAATGTGGAGTCAGAGGAGTTTGATGGATGGGAATGTCCATGAGAGGAAGAGTAGTTGTTTAGACCACACAACCAAAGAATGCTGATCAAAAAAAGTTAAGTCAGGTTGTAGATTTCTAATGTAATTTTTTTCTTTGCTTGATCAATTTTGGGCATGATCTTATGCACCTCACATCAAAGACTCTATGTTGTGGAGGATGACTTTGAACTCATGATCCTCACACCGACACGTCCCAAGTGCTGGAACCACAGGTGTGAACCACTCGATCTGGTTTATGCCATGCTGCAGATTAAACCCAGGGCTTTGTGCATGTCGGGCAAGCACTCTACCAACTGTGAGGCAGCTCCAGCTCCCTTACCCCAAGCTTTTCAACAGCTTTTCCGGTAGGTAACTCGACACTGAACCAAATCCTCGTGCCATTTACATCATGAGACTGTGACAGGGACACAAGATTGAGCAAAAACTAAAACATGGAATTGGGGAAAGAAAGAAGGAGACCTGCTCTTATCTTCAAACAAGCAGTCTTTCCTAGTGAAGGGTGGAGAGGCCTGGGTTACCTGCAGTGGGGGTAGAAGGGATCGGGAATGGTAATTTTCTTCGTAAGCTCCTGTTGCTATAATTAAAAAAAAAAAAAAAGTGCCCCGACAAAAAGCAACTCAGGGAGAAGTGGCTTACTCTGGCTCTCAGTCAGAGGGCAAACTCCATTGTTGGGGGTAGTCCTGAAGGCAGGAGCTGGGGGAGCTGCTCACATTTGCATGCTCAGGCAGTAAGCAGACAGCAAGGAATGCTGGTGTTCAGCTGACTTTCCCCTTGTTATGCCATCTAGGACCCAAGGCCATGGAACGGTGCTGCCTGCTTTCAGCATGGGTCTTCCCACCCCGATTAACCTAATCTAGACAGTCCTCACAGTTAGACCTCAAAGTTTTTCTCTTAGGCGAGTCTAGAACCTATGACGTTGACAATGTTAACCATCACAGTAAGTCATTGTATAAATGAACTAAACATTTAAATATATTCCAGAACTAAATTATATAATACATAATGGTAAAATTATATCTTATGTTTCCTGTTTAAGGAGACAGCCCCCCTCTAGAGTAGAGAGGAAGCATTAGGCCTTGCTAACAGCGCACTCCCATAATCCCCTCATGAAAGGCAGCATTGCAGATCTGCATGCTGAGCATGGGCCCTATGGATCCCATAGATTCTTCTGGATACTATGCTTTCTCAGTAGACACTTGGCATACTAGACTAGTTTTAAATGACAAGAACCAGGATTTTTCCAGTTGGGGTGGCTCATGCCTGTGAGCACAGCACTCAGGAGACAGGGGGCAGGGAGATCAGGAGTGCAAGGTCACACTCAGCTATGATAGGAGTTCAAGGCTACAGTAGGTTGTATGAGGTCTTGTCTCAAAAGGCAAGCCAACCAACCAACAAACAAAAGAACTAGGATTTTTGATTGCTTTGATTTTTATGACATAAACAAAAGTAAGTAAGTCTCCAACAGAATGTCCTCTGGACAGCCCAACTGCTCTCGGGTGGAAAAAAGACACGGTAAAATGTTGTATGTGCCCCAAAGATTGAAAACAAACTTCCGTTAACAGATGTGCTTAGAGTAGATAGTATGGCCTTAAGGGAACAAAATTCAACATTTCACCTTCAGGGTGGTGTTAACAATAGGTTTTTATCTTCCTTCTGTTCCTAATTCACTGAGGATTTTTATCAAGGGAACGCTGTTGAGAGCTTTAACATAAGACTCTCATATAACCATACAACATCCTGACCAACATGATCTATGAAAGGGCTTGAAAATTCCCAATCTCAGCTGCCATGCTTTTTCAGACAGAGTGGTGTTCCTTGTATTTGTGAGTGGGTGATAGATTTACATATTCCAGATTTAACCAACTAGAGAGCTTTCCAAACCCATAACATTACATACCTGGCATTTGTGGAAGTTATTTTTTGTTTTGTTTTCACCCAAAAGCTTTTTTTTTTTCAAGGTAGGTTCTTACACACTCTAGGCTAGCCTCAAACTCTATATACAGTCAAGGATGCCACTACACTTCTTTTTTTATAGAATAAAAAGTTTAGTTTAGCTTTTGGTTCCAGAGGGATAAGGATCAATGATGGCAGAGTGGGGATGTGGTTGCTAAGGCAGAAAACTGTGATCTCCTATCTTCAAGTTGAAAGCATGAAGCACAGAGAGGGAACTGGAAATAGCTCATGGCTTTGGAGCCCACCCTCATTTGATGATGATCACATGCCAACTCTTAAGAAGATATGGGACGGTGGCACAAACTGGCCTTAATGTAGAGCGAAGGACACAAAGCTGAGTGAACAGGAAAGGAAGTAGATCTGGAAAGAGTGGGTAAGGTGGGATGAAGAGAATCAAAACACAATGTACAAAATTTTCAAAGATCTGATATATATGACAAAAATATGTGCTGAGATTGGGACTTATTTAGATCCTTCAGTGTTTAATCCTTCTGTGATTAGCCTCTCGGAACACATGCTGCAGGTAGATCTCATAAAGAAGGCACAGTAACAGATACCAGAGAACATGAAGAACATGAAACAAGACATTCTAAAGTATCTGAGCATCTATTGTATAGTTCAACCATGATCAGTGATGGAGCCTTAAAGGAAATATATGAAAAGTCCGATACTCAGAAGACATTCTCAGTGGCCCATTCAGTAGAAATGACCAGAACCCATTGTCAGTTGTCTACTACTTCATAAGAGGCAACAAGAGAATAAGGCCAAGCCTTCTCCTTAGCAGGTCCACCTGTTTCTTTCCTCTATGATCACTATTTAGCTCAGCTCCATGCTGAAAGGGTAGCATTCTTGGTTGCTCACAATATACCCTTGTATGTTAGGCAGGGCTATTAGTATATTAGTCAGGGTTCTCTAGGGTAACAGAACTTATAGAATTAAAGTATATTATTGGATAATTAATGAATATATATATGACTTATTAGAATATTTTACAGACTGTGGTCCAGCTAATCCAATAGTGGCTGCCTATGAATGGAATGTCCAAGAATCTAGTAAGGTGTTCACAACTTATAAGACTGGATGTCTCAGCTGGCCTTTAGTAGGGAAAGGTTAATGACATGTCAATTTCTAATTTGTCTGGAGACACAAAAGATATTTGACCAAGACTTGGTTTAAAAAGGAAAGTCTTGTAGGGCAATGATAGTATACATCTTTAATCCCAGCACTTTGGAGGCAGAGGCAGGCAGATCTCTGTGAGTTCGAGGCTAGCCTAGTCTACAGAGTGAGTTCCAGGACAGGCTCTAAAGCTACAAAGAGAAACTCTGTCTTGAAAAAACAAAAAGAAAAGAAAAGAAAAGAAAACTCTCAGGTGATAAATATGATCTATCAATGAAAGGCTCTAACAGGCTCAAGTATGCCAAACATAGGCACCAACAGGTTTTGCCCTTTACCCTTCTCTCTCCTTTCCTAACAGTTACATTACATTGAAAGACCCTAACCCTTCAGGCTTACACCCCCAAGCCCCAGGAAATGAGAAACTAAAAATCTAGTTCCAAGGGCAAGCTGACTCCATCATTACTCAACTACCCCCTGCAACAATGTAACAATGTAAAAAGATTCCTGTTAAGAGATGTGCTCAACTGTGACTGGGAGAGTTGCAAGTGTCCCAGGAAGGACCACTGTGACCTGTGTGTAAACTCCACTCCCGCACTGATACCCCCCTTGAGGTTTCAGGAAGAATGTACATGTGGACGTGACTGTACCCACTCTGTGATCAGACCATGATCTTGTGAAACGAAATTGTATGGGAATTGTAATCTTATGGCTTTTGTGGCTACAGTAAGATGCGACTCTTGCTCTCTGGGGCTGAGTTTGACCGACTGTACAGCCACAACAATAAACACCTCTTGCTGTTGCATCAACTGGACTGGAGTCTGGGTTCTTAGGGTGCCCACTTGAGACCCTAGATTTTTGGAGTCTAACAACATTCCTAAAGCTAGTCCCCAAAGTCCATTCCCTTATTTGGCCACTGACTCATTCCGGAGACAAAACACCAAGTCCAACAATGAAAATTCATTATTTGGCTAACATGTCCAATCAGAACTTACCAACTAACTCTAGTACCGACTCCCTTTTTTTCTCCTTAAAAACCCACTCCTGGGAAAAAGAAAAAGGAAAAAACCACCTGCTGCTACGGCAACAGCTTGCTGTCTGCCTTTGCCCAATCCAGAAGCAGCCCACCACCACCCCATCGCCACCACCCCACCACCACCATCCCACCACCACCACCACCACCACCAATATCCCACCACCATCCCACCACCACCACCACCACCACCAATATCCCACCACCATCCCACCACCACCACCCCACCACCACCACCACCACCACCACCACCCCATCGCCACCACCCCACCACCACCACCCCACCACCACCACCCCACCACCACCACCCCACCACCACCAACCCACCACCACCACCCCACCACCACCACCACCCCACCACCACCACCACCCCACCACCACCATCCCACCACCACCACCCCACCACCACTACCACCCCACCACCACCACCTCCACCACCACCACC
The DNA here is from genome assembly GCF_949786415.1 of Peromyscus eremicus. Classification (NCBI taxonomy): domain Eukaryota; kingdom Metazoa; phylum Chordata; class Mammalia; order Rodentia; family Cricetidae; genus Peromyscus; species Peromyscus eremicus. The sequence continues at coordinate 53,270,545 of NC_081433.1, read as the reverse complement.
ACCCCACCACCACCATCCCACCACCACCCCACCACCACCATCCCACCACCACCACCCCACCACCACCATCCCACCACCACCACCCCACCACCACCACCACCCCACCACCACCACCACCCCACCACCACCACCCCACCACCACCACCTCCACCACCACCACCACCTCCACCACCACCACCACCCCACCACCACCATCCCACCACCACCATCCCACCACCACCCCACCACCACCATCCCACCACCACCACCCCACCACCACCCCACCACCACCACCCCACCACCACCACCATCCCACCACCACCACCCCACCACCACCATCCCACCACCACCACCCCACCACCACCACCACCCCACCACCACCACCACCCCACCACCACCACCCCACCACCACCACCTCCACCACCACCACCACCTCCACCACCACCACCACCCCACCACCACCATCCCACCACCACCATCCCACCACCACCCCACCACCACCATCCCACCACCACCACCCCACCACCACCCCACCACCACCACCCCACCACCACCCCACCACCACCACCACCCCACCACCACCACCCCACCACCACCATCCCACCACCACCATCCCACCACCACCACCCCACCACCACCCCACCACCACCACCACCATCCCACCACCACCCCACCACCACCATCCCACCACCACCACCCCACCACCACCCCACCACCACCACCACCACCACCACCCCACCACCACCATCCCACCACCACCACCCCACCACCACCATCCCACCACCACCACCACCACCACCCCACCACCACCATCCCACCACCACCACCCCATCACCACCACCACCACCATCCCACCACCACCCCACCACCACCATCCCACCACCACCATCCCATCGCCACCACCCCACTGCCACCACCCCTACCACTTACCAATACATCTCCTTTGTGCTGAGAATTTAGTCTCTGGGCCAGGAAAATGGTTGAGTGGATAAAGTTCTTGCCTCACAAGCATGAGACCCTCAAGTCAGATCCCCAGCATCTCTATAAAAGTTGAGGACTGTGTTAGTGAGGGTTTCTATTGTTGTGAAGAGACACCACAACCACAGAAACTCTTATAAAAGAAAACTTTTCATTGGGGCTGGCTTACAGTTTCAGAGGTTTAGTCCATATCATCATGGTGGGACATGGTGGTGTGCAGGCAGACATGGTGCTGGAGAAGGAGCTGAGAATCCTATATCTTGATCCTCAGGCAGCAGAAGCAACTGTGTCCCATGCTGGGCATAGCTTGAGCATATAAGACCTCAAAGCCCGCCTCCATAGTGACACACAACAAGGCCACACCTCTTAATAGTGCCACTCCCTATGGGCCAAGCATTCAAACACCTGAGTCTATGGGGGCCATCCCTATGTAAACCACCACAGGTACCGTAGTAACCACCTATAACCCCAGTGCTGGAGGTTGGGGAGCAAAGACAGGAAGGAAGGACTCAGGACTCACTGGCCAGTAAGACTAGCTGAAACAGCAAGTTCCAAGTTCACTGAGATATCCCATCTCAACAAATAAGGTGGAAGGTGACAGAGGGAGATGTCAGATATTGACTGCACAACCGCACACACATATTTACACACACATGCATGCTTCTAGGAAGGAGCTGTCCACACTGTGACGTCTCACCTTAGCCTTGGTTTTCCAGGCATTAGCATCCCTGCCATGTTCTCAATATATAGTCTGTATTTTATTGCACGTCAGTGTGCTGGGTTTGATGACATGATCACAACTCATTTTTGTCTAACATCTGTCACTTCAGTCTTGTCCATGCTTTCCTATTTTCTGTCCCGGCTAGCCACCATGCCATCCTCTAAAAACCAGGAGCAGGTTGGGTGTGGAGGCCTGTGACTGTCATCCTGAATCCTCTTGTCCAGCTGCTTCCCATACCGTCAAGATGCATTCTTCACTGGACTTCTTTGAGATCCTACCGAGGCTTTTCTTTTAAAGTACGAGTGTGTGTGTGTGTGTGTGTGTGTGTGTGTGTGTGTGTGTGTGTGTGTGTGCACGCGCGCTCAAAAGTACACATGGAGGGCAAAGATCAACTTGCAGGAGTCAGTTCTCTCCTCCTGCCATGGGGATCCCAGGGATCAAACTCAAGTTATAAGGCTTGGCAGCAAGCACCTTTACCCAGCAGAGCCGTATCACCAGCCCATCTTTATTTATTTCAGTTTATTGTAAGTCTTCCTTGGTGTTTCTGTGTGGCCTCTGCATCTCTCTTCATTGCATTGATTTTATTGCATAAAATCTGGCTGGTATTTCACGGGTGTTTTCCTTCCTTCCCTCCCTTCCTTCCTTCCTTCCTTCCTTCCTTCCTTCCTTCCTTCCTTCCTTTCTCACTTAAACTTTACCCACATTTACACTCATTTATATACATGTATACACTACAAATTAAAATCGACATATGAGAAAGATGGGCAATTTTGTCTTTCTGAGTTTAGGTCACCTCAATTAATATAATACTTTCCAGATCCATCCATGATCCTGCAAATTTCACTAAGAGGAAATAATAAATAAGAAGAAAGGAAAGCCAGAGAGCTCCTCACTGTGGAGTGCTAGCACCAAGCACTAAAAAGGTACCAGTGGAAACAAAATCCAAACTCTGTAAGCAGTAGGAAGTCTTTAGAGAAGCAGGGTGAGGAAGTTACCTGCTTACTAAGTTCTGTTCACTCCGGCCTGGCTGTGTCCTTAAAGTCAAAGAACGCTGTAAAAATCGACCGCAATCATATACGTCACGCCTACAAGCCACGTGCGTGCCTGCCCATGGGCAGTGTTTGCTTGCTCTGGGTCCTGTGTATGTTAGTGGTGTTTGCAGATAGGTGTGTGATAGAAAAAGTCAACAGCTGAAGAGTCACACCACTTCCTGTTTCCTGGTCAATTCCTCACAAGTAAATGAGTTTTTATTTATTTACTCTTTGCCTTGAGAGGACAGATTCGCATTGGAGGAGTCCTGATTAAAAGCCATCTGGGTTAGTGAGTTTGGGTGAATGAACTAGCATCAGGAAGTCCACATTTGCATGACCTGGAGGAGAGCAGCGAATGAGAGCAAGCGTTTACTAACAGCCGGTCTCGTCCTGACCCCACACACTGAAGACTCCGTCTGTACCAGCCTCCCCGGGTCCTTCCTCGCTTCTCTCTGGACAGGAATGTTTCTGGTAAGTGTTTATAAGATTCCAGTATTTTCTTTGCCTCAAATTGAAACTTTTTTTTTTTTTTTTTTTTTTTTGGTTTTTCGAGACAGGGTTTCTCTGTGTAGCTTTGTGCCTTGAAACTTTTTTTATTCATCCATATTGACTGTTAAGATGTTTCCCTAACCCAGACACAAGAGTCTAATGCTTGTTCCTTCCTGAATATATTTTTTAACTGTAAGAAATATATTTTTTAGCTTCCCAAGAAGGAGGACAGTGTCTGCTTTGCTAGAAGCACATCCTGAAAGGAATTTCCTTCTCCTTTGCTAAGTTTCTCTGGTTTGTCCTGATTTCTCTTCCCTCAAGTTAGAAAATATGTAATTCATGAGCAGTTAAGCAAACTAAATTAAACCATAAACCTTTGCTCAGTTCTGGTACCTTCCTGCTGTGGAAAATATGGTACCATGAAACAAGAAACAATTACGAGGAAAATATGCTGAGGAACACAGTTAAATAAAGCCCTTCTTGTTTTAATATTATAATTAAAAGCAGATTAAATGATAGCATTTCCTCTTGAATATGTCTGTTACCTTTATATAATGAATAGCTGATAAAAATCAGTGGCCAAAGTTATTTTTTTCCACATATTCAACCTAAAAATTTTAGGGAAGATGTGAAGGTATGTACATCTCCAAACTTCAAACTGAGCTAACTGACATGTCAGATTTGTACATTATGTGATAAGTGTGAAATTTTGCTTGCATAAGGACAGAGAGAAAAAAATATTGCATTGTTAACAATATTTAAGGCTCTTTGAGGTCCAGTACTTATGGTAAATATATATATATATATATGTATGTATGTATGTACACACACACACATATATATTATACACATTTACAATGTTACTTTTTTTGTGCTTAAGGTCAGTTATTTAGGCCTTCAGTAGCAATGCCTTTGTGTTCCCAGCATTTCATTTTGAAAATTATTTCAGCATGGAGGAAAATGGGGTGACTGCATCAAGAATGTCCAAATATGTACGCTATAGAACTCATGATTAGCACACTGTTGTGCTAGCTTTCTGTCTTGCTGTCCACAGTCCATCTGTCCATACCTCCATCAGTTTATCTTCATTATTTCTACGATGTATTATTATTGGTGAAATTATTAAGGCCACTCCATGTAGTTAAAAGGGAGGTTTATTAGTGGCGTAACTTACAAATGAAAGGATAGGTAGGTCACAGGGTCTGGGGAAGACGTAGCGCAGTCTGGTGGTGTTCTCTGGAGAACTCTGCTCAGTCTACCTCTAGTGTCCAGGGTCCAGGAACTAAGAGAGGGTGGCGCAACCAGATCTTGGGTCTTCAGGGCCCTCTCTTGGCCACGCCTTGTAGGCATGACAGTTACCTAAGCCTCAGTGGGGGTTGGAACTTCCAGATCAAAGCTGGAATGGCTACCCACTACATATTATAAAGTTAAAGACCTCTGCAAACTCAAGTCTAAGCATATTGCAGAAAATGCATCACTTGAGTTCATGATGTCACCTTTTCCCTAGGATAAAAATCCATGCCCAGTGACATTAGGAAGGAGACCTGGTCAGGGTATTTGGAAGGAGCTGGAGAGATGAGGGGAGGTGTGATCAAAATATATTGTATACATCCATGAAATTCTCAAAGAAGAAAATTTTAAAAACCCTTCAAAAAATTCATGGCATAGTGGTGTGCACCTTTAATCCCAGGACTCAGGAGGCCTGAGTAGATCTCTATGAGTTTGAGGTCAATCTAGTCTGTATCCTAAGACCCTGCCTCAAAACAACAACAACAAAAAAAAAAAAAAAAAAAACACCTAATGTCCACTGAAAAGCACAGATATTTAATGTGGCATTGGTGGGTTTTGATCAATGTACTACAAATCCCTGTCAAGATAGAGAATACCACTCTCACTCTAGATCTAGAGTTCTTCATTTCCTATCTAGTCAGTCATTATTCATTCCCCACAAAGGCAAATACTCTTTTCCTCAATACACTATGCACATCCACATAGAGTTTTAAAGACTTATTTGTGTTGTATCAGTATTCCTTTCTTTTTTATTGTTGAGTGGTATTCCATTGTGTCAATATACAATGGTCTATATGTGAATTCTCTGGTTGATGGACACCTAAGCCTGGTCCAATTCTGGCTATTGTGAATAAGCCTGTTATGAACTGATACACGTATTTCTCTGGATGTATTTTCAGCCTCTTGTGTAAATATATGGGAATAGAATTGCTAGCCCCTTATGTAATTGTCATTTTGATTATACAAGACATTTTGTATAATTTTAACACCCTCAAAAACATAGTATGAAGCTGGGTGTGGTAGCACAGGTCTTTATCTGGCAGGCTGGTTTCTATGAGTTTCAGGTCAGCCAGGGCTACATAGTTAAGCCCTGTTTCCAAAAAAAAAATTAAATAACAATAATAATAATAAGATTAACTAGTAATTGGGCTTCATGACATAGTATAAGTAAAATAGTCTTGTCACTAACACTATTACAAAAAAGTAAATAAACAATTTCATCTGAGGAGCTACAGGTTCCCTTAGTTAATGTCTCTCCTTCATATAATTCCATCATTAAGCCATCATCATTATCATAAAACAATTACTTGCAATCCGCTCTTGAACTTCAGCAGGGCTTATCTCGTCGATTTACAAAGCTGGTCAAGACGTGGCTGCCCTTTGGAATCTAGCAATCGGATCTTAACACACACTGTAAGAAGCCATGGACAACTCTCATACCTACATAATCTAGAGTTAGGAGGAGTTGGGTCAGTGAGACTGTCATCCAGCAGTCCCGTGGCCACCGGCAAGTGTGCCTGAAGTACAAGAGGTTGCCTGCTTGTCAAACTCAAGACAATCTCAGGAGGTCTCTACTCCTTTATCTTGCCCCTTCTCCCCCCCCAGTCCACCACCCCCGCCACCATTTCCAGGGTTCTAGAAAGAAGTTCCCACAGAAGAGACAAAAATACACTCCTTCGGACCCTGTACCACTCCCTACATTCAGAGAGTTCTACACAGGGTCAAGTAGTCATGAAATGAGAACCTCAGAGGCACTCAGGAGGCAGAGAGGCAAGATTTCTGGGACTTGGAGGCCAACCTGATCTACACAGCAAATTCCAAGTCAGCCAGGTCTACACAATGAGAACTTGCCTCAACAAGGAAACGTTTAGGGAGATCCAGCATCAACCTGGACCCCAGGCTACAGGTCTAACATCCTAAATGAGCAGTGCTTCTGAATCGGGCATGGACACACACTCCTCCCATCGTTAATAGCTGTTTAATTCCAGTAAGATAATTGAATGAATGTCTAATTTCATCAAAATGACTAAACACACTCATTCAACAATACCTAAAGAGAGCCAGGCCGGGGAACCCACACTTTGAATCCTAGCACTTCAGAGGATTTCTGAGTTTAAAGGTAGCTTGTCTAGCACAAACAAAAAGCACACAGGAGGGAAAGGCAAGAAAACCAGAAGCACAAGGTCATTGTACTTACAAGACCAAGGCTAGCCTGGGCTACAAGATAAAAAGTATCTCTTCACGTGTGGCACACATTCACCTCAATCTTATCAGACTGACAAACACAGGAGCTTCTAGGCTCTGGGGAGGTAGGCTTCCACCCTGTGAAAAGAATGAACACTTGAAAAAGCCCGCCAAAGAGGAATTCCGCAGGTACCCACTGCCATGCTCAAAACTGAGCTCAAGTGACGCTTCAGTTGGAAAGACTTCGGAGATCAATTAGTTTTCAGTCACAGAAGGATTCAGGTTGTTTTGTTTAGCGTATGAGCAGCTACCCAGAGTGAAGGGGGGGGTGTAAAATTATTAAAGTTACTATTCCCAGCATGAACCTGAGTCCAGTGTGCATACACTTTTGGAAAGAAAAATGTAAGGGTCTAGGAATACACACCTCAGAGAACTGCAAACCACTAATGTTTCTTTCAACAATATAAGTGTCTACTGCCTGAAGACTCCTGTGAGAATAGTGAAGGAAAATCACAAACCCTTGTGTGGTTTTTAATTCTTCCAAGTTTTTATTTGCCAAGATTATCCAACAATAATTTTATCTCTTATAATCACAAATAATTTTTAAAAGTCAGTTCTAAATATATTATATTATTATATATAATCTTATCTATCATATATTATATCTAATAGAGATACAGGCAGTGATATTAAATTGAAAATCAGACAGGCATGGTGGCACAAGCCTTTAATCCCACCACTCAGGAAGCAGAGGAAGGTGGGTCATTGAGTTCTAGGCCAGCCAGAGCTATGTATCAAGACTCTGTCTCAAAAAAGAAAAAAAAACTATTAATAAGTAAATAAACAGAAAAGTAAGCGTATTATACAGAGGGCTTTGCTGGGCCAGGTGGTGTGGGCCTGTAATCCCAGTACTTAAGAGGCAGAGGCAGGAGGATGGCAAGTTCTGGACACGTCTACATGAGAGAGACAGAGAGACAAAAGACGGAGAGATTGACATGTATGGTAGCTCATTCTTGTGATTCGGCACTTGGGAGACTGAAGCAGAAAGATTGCAATAAATTTGAACCCAGTCTGGACTAATAATGAGTTCCAGGCCAACCTGCCATGCAGTGTGAGATCCTGTCTCAATAAATAAATGATAAATAAATATAAAATGTTGGAATAAAAACACTATGTATACGGGTGAGAATAGTCACATTTTTTTTTCAATTTTACTTTTTTTTGAGGCAAGACCTCACACTGTAGCCCTGGCTAGCCTGAAATTCAATATATAGACCAGACTAGTTTCAAATTCATGCAGTTCTTCTGCTTTAGTCTTCTGAGTCTAGGCCTAAAAGCGTATGCCACCAAACCCTGCCCATCACTTTTAAAATAACCATATGAGGGCTGAAGAGACGGACGCCACAGTGGTTAGAACTGCTGGTTGCTCTTGCAGAGGACCTGAGTTCGGTTCCTGGCACAACTACCTATAACTCCAACTCCAGGACACCTGACTCCCTCTTCCAGCCTCCTGGGGCCCTCACAGCCACATACAAGTACATACAAACACAGAAATACACATAAAATAAAATGTGTTCCTTTAAAACTCACGGTGGCAAAGCTGAAGAGATGACTCAGTGATCACGAACACTTGCTGCTCTGCAGAAGACTCTAGTGAGGCTCCGAGAACCCCGTCAGATGGCTCACAGCTACCTGTAATTTCAGCTCCAGAAGACCCAAGTCCCTCTTCTGGACTCTGTGGCACCCATGGAGACACACATACATACATGCACGAATGCCCATGCAGGCGCGCGCGCACACACACACACACACACACACACACACACACACACACATAATGAATTGATCATGTAGACTAGATGGGATGACACACCTATGGTCCCAGCACTGAGAAAACAGAGGCTGGAGGATCAGGAATCCAAGCTTATCCTTGCCTTGACTTTATAGAAGAAGAATCTTTTAACGTGCAAATCTACAAAGGCAATTCTTGCAGGCGCAGGAAGGGAAATGAGTCTCAAGGACTATGTGTATGGAGACCAAGTCAGACACCACTCAACGTGTCTCATTTTACACGATCCTCCCTAGAACTCCTAAAGCTGACTTTCTAGACCGCCTGACTTTCTAGACAAACAACTAATAAATGTATGTTGTTCCTACAGGACAGAGAATCTTGTTCCCGGCAATGTTTTCAGCAAAACTTAAGCGAAGGCACGGAACATTTGCTCATTAAGCATGTGGGTGTATATATAAAGGAAAACAAGCGATTTCCCTTAAATATATATAATTTTATATGCAATTATACTTCAATAGAGCCAAAAAAATTCTTGTAGGTAGCCTAAATCTCAAAGAATTTCTGAAACAGTGGGATAATAAGAGAATGATAAAGATCTTAGATGGGTAGGAGAGGTGGTTTTCATCCTAATGATATGAAATTAAGTGGAAATAAAGATTCTGGGCAGTGGTGGCACACACTTTTATTCCCAGCACTTGGGAGGCAGAGGCAGGCAGATCTCTGAGTTCCAGGACAGCCTGGGCTACAGTGTGAGTTCCAGGACAGCCTGGGCTACAGTGTGAGTTCCAGGACAGCAGGAGCTACACAGAGAAAGCTCTGTCTTGAAAAAAAAAAAAAAAACAACAACAAAAAAGATTTTAGGGTTAGAGAGATGGATTGATTGACAGTTAAGAGAACCTATTGCTCTTATAGAGGACTCAAGTTTGATCCCCATAACTAGTGCTGGTGACTCCGGGGGATCTGACATTCTAGTCTTGGCCAGCACCTGAACACACACACACACAGACATGCACAAATCTACATATGTCTTAGTGTGCATGACTGTTGTTGTGATAAAACAACATGACCAAAAACAAGAGCTTTTTTCACTTCCACTTCCACATCACAGTCCAACATCAAAGGAAGTCAGGGTAGAAACCAAAGCAGGGACCGTAGGGAAATGCTGCTGCTTACAAGCTCACTTCCCTTGGCTTGCTCAGTGGCCTTTTTTATATAACCAAAACCCATCTGCCCGGGGATGCCACTGTCCACAGCAATCTAGGCCCTTCGTCACTAATTACCAATAAGGAAACGCTTTCCGAGCATAGTGGCCCACACCGTTAGTCCCAGCCTTCAGGAGCCAGTGCCAGGAGGATCTCTGAGTTCAAGGCCAACCAGAGCTACACATTGAGATCCTGTCAAAAAAAAAAAAAGAAAGAGAGAGAGAAAGAAAGACAAAATACAGTGGTGGTTTGAAAGAAAATGGTCCCAAAGGTAGTGGCACTATTGGGAGGTGTGGCCTTGTTGGAGTGGGTGTGGTCTTGTTGGAGGAAGTGTGTCACTGTGGAGGCGGGCTTTGAGGTCTCATCTATGCTCAAGCCATGCCCAGTGCTTCAGTTCACTTTCTGTTGCCTTTGGACCAAGATGTAAGGACTCTCAGCTCCGGCACCATGTCTGCCTGCATGCTGCCTTACTTCCTGCCATGATGATAATGAACTACACCTCTGAACTGTAAATAAGCCACCACAATTAAATGTTTTCCTTTATAAGAGTTGCCATGGTCATGGTATCTCTTCACAGCAATAGAAACCCTAACTAAGACAAATACCCTTATAGACATGCCCACAAGCTAACCTAACAAATATAATTCCACAATAGAAAATGTTCCCCCTCTTCCTAGTTGTGTCGAGTTAACAACAAAACCAATCAAGACACAAGTAACCACCTATAAAAATGTAAAATAATGTAGGTAGAAAAAAAAGATTCAGGGGGCTCAGATTGACAGTAGGTATAATATGAAAATAAAAATAAAGGCTGAGCATAGTGGAATGTGTCTGCAAGCCTAAAATATGAAAAGCTGAGGCAGAAATATCACAGGTTCAAGGCCAGCCTGAGGTATATAACAAGACTCTGCCTCAAAAAAAAAGGGAGGGGCGTGTAGGGGTTAAAAGCTAAAATAGATGGCTCAGAATTAAAAGCACTTGCTGCTTTTGCAGAGGCCCCTGGTTCTGTTCCCAGCACCCACGTAGCAGTTCAAAGCTATCTGTACCTTCAGTTCCAAGGGATCCAATGCTGTCTTAGTTTGGTTACCATTGCTATGATGAAGCAACATGACCAAAAGCAACTTGGGGAGGAAAGGGTTTATTTGGCTTACAGTTCTATGTCAGTGTTCATCATCGAAGTAAGGCAGGGCAGGAACCTGGAGGCAGGAGCTAATGCAGAGATTGTGAAGGAGTGCTGCTTACTGGCTTGCTTCCCATGGCTTGCTCAGCCTGCTTTCTTATAGAACCCAGGACCACCAACCAGTCCAGGCACAGGACCACCAACAATGGGCTGGGCCTCCACCCATCAATCATTAATTGAGAAAATGCCCTATAGGCTTGCCTACAGACCAATCTTATGAAGGCATTTTCTTAATTGAGGTTTTGTAGTGACCTCAAGGTTGGCTCAGGACACCCCTAGACCAAGTTCTCAGCACAAAGGAGATTTATTTGTCCCAGAGGGACAGAAGGCAGAGATAAGGGACAAAGACAGGAAATAGAGGATGAAGGGGAAGGGGACTCAAGTATTTGTCCCAGAGGGACAAAGGACTATATCTAGATAAAGAAAAGATAGACGTGGTGTACAGGCAAACGGTGGTTTATAAAGGTAAAATGGGAACCCCTGTGTTGGGATGAGGTGCTTAATTTTAATTGGGTATATTAACTAGGTGAGCCAAAGGGGGCTCTTGATAGCTGGACTTCAATGCTTTGACAGCTGGACCTTGGTAGTCAGCCTCAGGAGGAGGAAGTAGTCAAATAAGGAAATGGATCTTGGGGGCTAGCTTTAAGAATGTAGTCTAACAGTTTTTAGCAAGGCAGAGGGAATGGGGATAGAGCAAGGCCTGCCAGAGCCATGCTCGCCACGCTCGGGCCCGCTAGAGCACCTTGAGATTTCCTCCCCTCAGAAAGCTCTAGCTTGTGTCAAGACGCCATAAAACTAGCCAGCAGAGATTCCCTCTTTTGGCCTCCACCGACATTGCATATAAGTGGTACACATGCATTCAAGCAGGAAAAACACTCATGACACATAAAATAAATAAGTAAAAAAACTTTTGGAAAAAAATTGGGGACTGGGATACCACTGTTGGAAGAACACTTGCTTTCCATTCATAAAGCTTAGGGTTCAATTCCCAGCACTAAATAATCGGGCATAGATATTGGTGAAATTATTATGGCCACTCCACGTAGTTAAAAGGGAGATTTATTTTGTGGGGTAACTCAAAAGTGAAGGGATAGGTAACAGGGTCTGGGAAAGGTAAAGCGCAGTCCAGTGGTGCTCTCTGGAGAACTCTGCTCGGTCTACCTCCATCGTCCAGGGTCCAGGAACCAAGAGAGCTGGCACATCCGGATCTCGGGTCTTCAGGGTCCTCTCTCAGCCCCACCTTGTAGGTGTGACAGTTACTGAAGCCTCAATGGGGGTTGGAACTTCCAGATCAAAGCTGGAATGGCTACCCACTACACATGGTGAAGCACACTCCAGAGCAGAGCAGGAGGATCAGAAGTTCAAGGCCAGCCTATGATGATTTCTAAAAGAGTAAGTAGGGGATAGAGAGACGTCTCTATGGTTAAGAGCACAGGCTGCTTTTCTAGAGGACTTGGGTTCAATTTCCAACACCATCTGTAACTCCAATTCCAAGAGATCAGTCTCCCCCTTTCTGGCCTCTGCAGAATGTACATGATGTATAGACATGCATGCAGGCAAAACACTCACACACATAAAATAATAATAATTTTTTAAGGAAACAAATAAACAGACATATAGGAGGCTTTATTAGGCATCAGGCTATGGATAGAAGGAGAAACTAGAAGGCAAGGGATGTTCCTCTGGGATCCTTCGGAGTCTAGTCAACCTAAACCACAACATAGTCTTCCTTGTTTTTAATTGATTGCTCCCCTTTACATAAAACAGGAAACTAAAGAGAGAAAGTGCAGGATGAGAATACAGAATTGTGTCATCTGGGAAATATTTGTTTAGACAGAAGAAAGTTGTTACATTTACTGTCTTCGTAAGAAAGTAGCTTTCCACCAGGCGGTGGTGGCGCACACCTTTAATCCCAGCACTCGGGAGGCAGAGGCAGGCAGATCTCTGTGAGTTCGAGGCCAGCCTGGGTTACCAAGTGAGTTCCAGGAAAGGCGCAAAGCTACACAGAGAAACCTTGTCTCAAAAAAAAAAAGAAGGAAGGAAGAAAGAAAGAAAGAGTAGCTTTCCATCTCCCTTCTCGGGAACCAAATGGTGATGACTGCATGGAGAATTGCCACCCATCTGAAGAAAGCTCCCACTGGGCAGGACCATTTAGATGCTAGTGTTTTGCATCAGCTGGTGATGAGCCCCTGGTCACTAGGGAAAGCTAAGCACAAGCAGGGTACTGATGTGATAAAAATCTTTGAGGGAGAATTCAATGAGTGCATGGTGCTTGGAGAAAACGTTATTATTTTTGTTTCTGTCGCTGTGATAAAATACCCTGTCAGAGCCACTGAAGAGTCAAAGGGTTCATTTTGGCTTAGAGCTCCAGAGGGACACAGCTCATAACGAGCAGGGAGGGCCTGGTGACAGGAGCTTTAGGTCAGCAAATCACACTGCTTGCAGTCAGAAACAGAAAGAACAGGAAGTAGGACCAGGCTAGAAAGCTTCAAGGCCCGCCCGCTGTGATGCACTTCCTCCAGCAAGGTTCAAGGGCTGCCAGGAGTGAAGTATCCCCTCCAGCAAGACTCCAGTGTCTAAAGGTTCCATAGCCTTTCCAAAACACTTCACCAGCTGGAAACCAACTGTTGAAACATAGGAGCTCATGATGGACATTTTACATTCAAACCTGAGCAGTAACTTTTAATATTTTCCCCACACCTGAAATGTGTTTTAGAGGGAATTTCTCAGAGAAGAAATAACCATTTAAGTAGGGAAAGAATGCTTATATGGAGTTGTCCAAGAAACAGGGAATTCCATGGAGAACCAAAATAAAGGCCAGGGCAAGTGGTCAATATTTAGGGAAGTATTACATCCCAGTTGGTAAGGTGCTTGCCTAGTGTGCTCAAGGCCTCCAGTAGCACGTAAACCAAGTGTGGTGGCGCACACCTCAGAAAGTATAGCAGAGGGGTGAGGATGCAAGCTGTGGCTACAGAGTGAGTTTGAGGCCAGCCTAGGCAATGTGAGACCCCCATGGGGGAGAGGTGCAAAGGGAGAGGAAGGGAGATGTAGTAAGTTTCAATGGTATGAAACAGGGACTAGAGAGATGGCTCAGAGGTTAAGAGCATTTTGTTGCTCTTGCAGAAGACCCAGGTTCAATTCCCAGAACTCCCAGAAAACTCACAGTCATCTGTAACTCCAGTTCTGGGTGATGTACTGCCATCTTCAGGCCACTACAGGCATCATGCAAAAGACCTATATACATGAAACAAAATAATAGTTTTTAAATTTTTAATGTGAAGTAGAAGTAATAGTTATTTCCATTCCTCAACTGAAACTTGGTGACAAGGAATAAACTAGTAAAATCATTTTCTGCCTGCATGAGCCTACACAGTAAATAGACAACTCTAGAACACCTGTGCATCTATACAGTGAATAGACAACTCTAGAACACCTGTGCATCTATACAGTGAATAGACAACTCTAGAACACCTGTGCATCTATACAGTGAATAGACAACTCTAGAACGCCTGTGCATCTGCACAGTCAATAGACAACTCTAGAACACCTGTGCATCTATAGAGTGAATAGACAACTCTAGAACACCTGTGCATCTATACAGTGAATAGACAACTCTAGAACACCTGTGCATCTACACAGTCAATAGACAACTCTAGAACACCTGTGCATCTATATAGTGAATAGACAACTCTAGAACACCTGTGCATCTATACAGTGAATAGACAAATCTAGAACACCTGTGCATCTATACAGTGAATAGACAACTCTAGAATACCTGTGCATCTATACAGTGAATAGACAACTCTAGAACACCTGTGTATCTATACAGTGAATAGACAACTCTAGAACACCTGTACATCTACACAGTCAATAGACAACTCTAGAACACCTGTGCATCTATACAGTAACTAGACAACTCTAGAACACCTGTGCATCTATACAGTAACTAGACAACTCTAGAACACCTGTGCACAGATGAATGCATGGTGGTTTTTCAGAAATGGGAAAGGTTACATTTTATAGCCTTCTTCTCCTTCCTTTCTGACCAGGTGCCACATACTCTGTCTTCCATAATGGACTATATCCTTTCAACAATGAGCCCAGATAAACTCTTCCTTTAAAAATTAAAAGATTAGGGGCTGGAAAGATGGCTCAGGGGTTAAAAGCACTGACTGCTCTTCCAGAGGACCCTACTTCAATTACCAACACCCATATGGCAGCTCACAACTGTGTGTAATTCAGTGCCAGGAGACCCAACACCCATGGCAAAACACCAATGTGCATAAAATAAAAAAACAAATAATTTTAAAAAATAATAAAAATAAAAAAATAAAAAATAAAAAGACTCTAGTTCAAATCCTTATTCTGCAGACAGTGGTCATCCCATGGCAGAAACCTACATACAACTTCTACACCCTCACAGACACAATAGAAGGACGATCATTTACCAGCAGTAAATATCCATGCAGCAGGCATGTTCTCAAGACACTTGTCCCAGAAAGAAGGCAGAGGAGGGATCCAGGAAACAGCATGTGTGATGGGTTAGTGCCAGACTATGCTTGAACTGAAGTCTGTGAGAATATCTGTGCACACTACAACTTTTCTTCCCACAGTCCTTGAAAATGAGGAAGAGACCTGCCTTGAATGCCAGCTCTTGGGAGGCAGAGGCAGGCAGAGGACAGGCTACCCAGAGAAACTCTGTCTCAAAAAAAGGAAGGGAGGGAAGGAGGGAGGGAGGGAGGGAGGGAGAGAAAGTGCCAGTGTCACATGGGATTATTTTTGGGTGGGGTGGGGGCTGTCGTTTTCTGATGTAGCCAGACGTTAGAATTCAAATACCAAAGATCTTCCTTGGTAACCAGAAAGTTTACTTCTTTATTTTGAGTTGTGAATGAGCCCTTTATTTGAACTCTGGCAGATGTTTTCTTTGGGTTAAGGCGTTCTTTTACCAGGTCCATCGGCCCTGGGCACACACACACAACATTTACACAAGGAAGAAGAATGGACAAGAAGGGCCTGTTCCTCACAGTCCCCAAGCCATCCTATAGGTGCCACATCACAGCAAAGCAGCATGCATAGTGCAAGAGAGAAAGGGGAAGTGACAAAGCAGGGCATAACCCTCTGGAGAGAGGACAAGGGCAGGAAGGAAAGCCGTTCCCTCCCAGCACACTGCTGGGCCCGTGAGACTGTGAGGCCATTTTCAAAATGCACACCTTGTCCTCTGGCTGAGGCATCAGCACGCAACAGACTGCCTGGCCTCACAGAGACTGCTGAACATAACTGCAACCCACATTTCCCATCCCCATGAAATTCAGGTTTGTTTACTGAGTTGTTTGTTCATGTGCTTCTTTTACTGAATCAGTGAATACTCAAAGAAATTTTTATTACAGGCTGCGAATGTAGTTTAGGGGGTTTGAGCCCCAGAGCTGCATACACCAGACATGGCTGTGCAGACCTGTAATCCCAGCACCCGGGGAATGGAGGCAGGAGAATCAGAAGTTCATGGTCATAGAAAGCTTGAGGCCAGCCTGGACTACATGAGACACTGTCTCAAAAAAAAAAGAAAAGAAAAGAGAAAGAGAGAGAAAGGAAGGAAGGAAGGAAGGAAGGAAGGAAGGAAGGAAGGAAGGAAGGAAGAAAGAAAGAAAGAAAGAAAGAAAAAATTTTTATTACACTACACCGAAGTCATTTTTCTGAGCCCTCCCAAGACAGAAATGAATAATGGGGGGCTGCTGTCATCGAGCTTTAGTTCATGGGGCAGTACAGACAAACAGCAAACTCCAGAGGACCGTGCGCACTGGAATGAAAATTAAGCAACGTCAGACCCAGTTTCGATTGGAGCACAGGAAAAGCAGCTGTGAGGAAACGGTGTTTGAACTGAAAGAGAGATGTCCGGAAACTCTGCCTAGAACACACTCAGGCTTCAGGCAGGGGTAATCTAGCAAAGGGCTGGGCAGATACGAGCCCCACATGTCCAGGACAACACCCAAGGCCAGCGTTGGAGGGAGCAGTCACAGATGAGATGGGCCTGCGACACTGGCCCCGCTAAGGGAGGGTTGGGAAGCCCTTTGCAGTTGGCTACAGGAGAGGCATAATCAGGACTTGACTCTTAGGAGTCAACCCTGAGCCCTGGGGTAAACCTGAGTGGAGAGTTAGGGCGGAGGGAGGGAAGTACATTTAGGAAGATGACTCTCGATTCTAAGGGCTAGTGAAGTAGGATGGTGGAGAAAGTTAGCCTTGGTTTGGTTTGGTTTGCCAAGCTTTCTTGCAGCCTGAGCTGGTCTCCTGTTACCTGATAGGACTTGGAGGTAACCCTCACCCCTAGAGAAGCTTCAGGGAACTCGTGGTTCATTTCTGTAGCAAGCACCCTGATTTGCAAAAGTGGGAAGGACTTGGCATGTGTGCATGGGCCCTTGTGTACTCTTAAGAAGCACCATTCTCCTTGTGGTGTGTCTGACCCATAATACTGCTTTGCTTTTGCGTGAAGTTTCCTTGCTTCTTTGGAAAAAAAGAAAATATAATAATAAAGCATCCACAGAACCAGCATATGGGGTACACAACCCAGAAAAAAAAAATCTGTTTTTCAGATGTTTCCGCAAGAGTTTCTAGAACAGGAGCAGTAAAGAATGACCATCTTTGTGTTTAGACAATTGGGGTGTGTGTGTGTGTATGTGTGTGTGTGTGGTGTGTATGTGACATGTGTATATGTGTGTGGTGTGTGTGGTGTATGTGGTATGTATAGTATGTGTGTGTGCTGGGGGGTGTCTGGTATGTGTGTGATGTGTATGTGTGTGTGGTGTGTATCTAGTGTGAATCTGTGTGTGTATGTGATGTGTATGGTGTATGTAGTATGTGGTGTGTGTGGTATGTATATGTATGTTATATGTGTGGTGTGTGTACTGTGGTCTATATGTGAGTATGGTCTATATGTAGGGGGTATGGGGAGTGTGTAGTGTGCATATGTGTGTATGGTCTGTATGTGTATGTGTGTGTGCTGTGAGTACATGGTTTGTGTGTATGTATGGTGTGAGTGTGTGGTATGTATGTGTGTATATACAGTGTGTGTGTGTGGTGTTTGTACATGGTGTGTGTGAGTTTACACACTAGAAACTGAACCCAGGACATCACATATGCTAAGCAGACATTCTACCACCAAACTATACCACAGCCTGAAGACAGTCCGTGTTGACAAGTTTTCACACCCAGATGAAAGTGGTAACAGCTTCCTTGTAGAATTAAGGCATTGTGGTGCAGAGTGACTCTTGTGAGCTTTGTCCCCAAACCTCCATTAGAGGTAATTAGGTTCCTCATTCAGAAGTCATAAGTATCTGACAATATCACCTACTATGTGATATCATCTTCACCCTGCTTTCCACTGAAAGGGGGGAAATGCTATTTTAGTTTGTTTATTGTTACTAGAATGGCAGCCCAGGGATGCTGGAGTAGAAAGAGCTCACTGTATATAGCCTGTATCATCAGCGGTTATCTCCGTCCAGAACACCCACACTAACATCGGTGTTTCAGATAAGGTACAGCTCAGCCGTAAAGCACTTCCTAGCAGACACAAGGCTCTGACCACCAGGTAAATAAATAGACAATAGAATATTATATAAAGCCACGCCTGGAGGCACATGCTTGTAATCCTGGCGCTGGGAGGCTGGGGCAGGACAACACGGTAAGTTCAAGGCCTGCCTGGGCTGTATGTCGTGACTCTGTCTCAAAACAAACCAGCAGAAGTGGGGTTTTGTTTTGTTGTTGTTTCAGGTTCTTTGTTTGTTTGCTTGCTTTGGGACAGGGTCTCACTTCGTAGCCCAGGCTGGTCTGGAACTCACAGAGATCCACCTACCTCTGTCTCCTGAGAGCTGGGATTAAACTCATGCACCACCACACTCAGCAAGCAAGAGTGTTAATTCCAAACGTGGAATGAAGCTGGGGGATATGTCAGGCCATTTTACATCAGCAGGTGGCACCACATAGGTAGGCATAATGCGGCATCCCTGAATTCAGCCCTTCATTCTCTTCCTTCTCTAACCTTCGGCACGCCAGTAGGTGGCGCCATATATCTCTTTTCTTGACTGCTTCGTTTTCCTGTATATTGGCAATAAAAGTAAGTTCTAGTTTCTGTAACTCCATAGCAGAATTAATAATCTTCACAGTCCTTGAAGAAACAGGTGTGATGCATCCAATTCCAAAACCCTAATAAGTTACAAGCTGCGTGTGAGCATGTCTCTCTACTCACCATGGGGATTAACATTCTCCACACTCAACTCACACAATTCTGTGCGTTGGTTTGGCTGGTGAGCCTCAGCTCCTCCCTTTTTTCTTGAATGGGTCTTGGGGTCCCTCTGCTCCCCCATATAGCCAATAGGATGCTCCCATTCCCCTGCATGTCCTCCGCAGTGAATCTCAGCTTTGTTCCTTCCTTTTTTTTCTTTTTTGCTAAATTTTCACTCTTGCTAAAATATTAGCACAGAGCTAAAAGCCTCACACTGAGATCTTTCCCAGTTACCATTTGTCCTTCCATCTACTATCCTGCATATGGAGATGCAGGTATTATCAAAATCAGCATTAGTCTGTCCCATCCTGCTAAAGACCTGTGTTCACTTTAACAGGGGCCAGTGAAATGACTCAGCAGGTAAAATACTGCACGAGATTCAGAACATGAGTTTGATCCCTGGAACCCCAGTAAAGGTAGAAAGAGAGAACAGACTCCACAAAGGTGTCCTGGGACCTGCGTACCTGGGCTGTGGTGTGCACATACACAGAGACAGAGAGAGAGAGACAGAGAGAGACAGAAAGACAGAGAGACAGATGTAGATGTAACCAACCGTCTTATTAAATAAGAAACACAGAACCAATGCAAAGAAGAAAGCCAAGAGATCAGAGCTAAGAACCTTACCCGTCTGCTGCAGCTAGCCTCTTCAGCCAAGAGACCTACTTTCTGTGTTTTTGTCTTTATATAGACTTTCTGTTCTGCCTTCTCATTGGTTGTAAACCCAACCACATGACTGCCTCGTCACTGCCTGTCTGTACAGACCTCCAAGTCTTCTATGGTTGGTATTGAGATTAAAGGCGTGTGTCTCCAATGCTGGCTGTATCCTTGAACACAGAGGTCCACCTAGCTCTGCCTACCAAGTGCTGGGATTAAAGGCATGGACCACCACCACCCAGCTTTCGCTATGGCTCTAATAGCTCTGACCCCCGGGCAACTTTATTCATTAACATACAAATAAAATCACATTTCAGTACAAATAAAATATCACCATAGACAGAGAGACAGAGACAGAGAGACACGGAGAGACAGAGAGAGAGACAGACAGAGAGAGAGAGATCACCACAACCACTGTTTCAGGCCTTCTTTAAAAGAAAAAAAAAAGGCTGGAATTTTGGGCAGTGGTGGTGCACACCTTTAATCCCAGCACTCAGGAGGCAGAGGCAGGTGGATCTCTGTGAGTTCAAGGCAAGCCTGGTCTACAAAGAGCCAGGGCTACACAGAGAAACCTTGTCTCAAAACACAGCCAGAGTCTTCCTGTAGTGACCTTCTGCTCTCTATGTGGCTGCAGCTGGCCTTGAACTCCTATATTCTTGCATTAGCCTTTTGAATGCTAGAATTATAGGCATGAACCACAGCATTTTTCAGTCTTATTTTTAAAAACATTTATTTTAATTTTGTCCATTCATGCACTCCACCTTTTAAAAAGTGGGGAGGAGGGTGCTGTCATGGTGGTACAATAATACTAGCTGTAGGGAAACAGAGGAAGGTAGATCTCTGTGAGTTCAACTCAAGGTCAGCCTGGTCTCCATTGGAGTTCAGGCCAGCCAAGGCAATATCATCACTTGAATACCACACTTAAAGGAACCTGAGGCCTTAGGGAAGAGACTGATAAATGACCTCTTTACATAGTAGATGAAGGATTTGAGGTGGTTCTGGTGGGAAAATTGACCACTCTTTCTCTAGGGATCTTCAGAATTCCCCTAGGCTCTTATTTTAAATAGTTGGCATTTGTCTTAAAGACAGGAAGATAGACAGCAGTTGTTCCAAGCAAGACTACAACTGTGTGTGTGTGTGCGTGTGTGCGTGTGTGTGTGTGTGTGTGTGTGTGTGTGTGTGTGTGTGTGTTTGTGCTACATGCAGACATGTGTGTCTTAGTTAGGGTTTTTATTATTGTGAAGAGACACCATGACCTCTTAAAAACTCTTATAAAGGAAAACATTTAATTGGGTGGCTTACAGTTTCAGAGGTTTAGTCCATTATCATCATGATGTGACATGGTGGCATGCAGGCATGCATGGAGCTGGAGAAGGAGCTGAGAATTAATACATCTTGACCCGAAGGGAAGAAGAAGTCATCTGAACTAGGTGTAGCTTGAGCGCAGAGACCTCAAAGCCCATCCCTACAGTGACACACTTTCTCCAGCAAGGCCACACCTACTTCAACAAGGCCATACCTCCTAATAGTGCCATTCCCTTTGGAGAGCCATTTTTTTTCAAACCACCACATCCCACTCCCTGGCCCCAAAAGACTTGCAGCTATATCATAATGCAAGAATGCATTTAGTCCATCTTCAAATGTCTCTGTAGTCTATAACAGTCTCAACAATGTTTAAAAATCCCAAGTTCTAAGTCTCTTCTGAGATTCATTCAGTCTCTTAACTGTAATCACCTATAAAGTCAAAATCAAAAACAGATCATATACTTTCAACATATAATTGCAAAGGATATGCATTACCATAGGGAAGGAAGCATAGTGAGGAAAAACTAGACCAAAGCAAGACCAAAAACCAGGTAGGCAAACTCCAAACTCTGAGTCTCCATGTCTGATGTCAAAATGCTCTTCAGATCTCCAACTCCTTTCACCTTTGTTGACTGGAACACATTTCTTTGTCTTGGGCTGTTTCCACTCCGTGTTAGCAGCTTTTCTCAGCAGGTGTCCCACGGCTCTGGCATCTCCAACATCTTGGGGTCTCCAAGGCAATCCAGGCTTCACAGCTTCACACAACGGCCTCTCTTGGCCTCAATTCAGGGACATCCTTAGCCTATGCCTGACCTCATCAGCTTCCCTTAGTCATGAAGGCAAATTCCATAGCCCCTTTCTTCTATCCTTAACTCCAGAACCATGTGGCTGAAGCTGCCAAGTTCTGATGTTTACTGGGACTAGAACATGGCCCCCTCATGCAATTATGTCTTCACCAACTTTCTGGTTTTGATGGTTTTCTTTACTGCATAGTCTTGGCTGTCCTGAAACTGGATCTGTAGACCAGGCTGGCCTCAAACTCAAAGCCCCGCCAGCCTCTGCCTTCTGAGTGTTGAGATTAAAGGTATGCACCACTACACCTTGCTTTTCTTTAATTCCTTTTCACAAGTTGGAAACTTAGCTGGGTAGAATCTTGCCCTGATGTCACCACTCCCTTTATTCCATTTCTTAATCTGTTTATCTCCTTAAGTAGAGGACATAGTTCTATTCCACTTTCTGGTGCTCCTTTTCTCCTCAAATTGTATATTTTGTATTTTCCCTTGCTCATCTTGCTCTTTTTCCTTATAAATCTGTATAAGAGTGACCAGTAATAACCACAGAACAGAGTCAATACTAGGCTGTTTTGAGATTTCCTCTGCTAAAGAACTTAATCTAAATTTCTTCACTTTAGCCTCAGGCAGACTCTTTGGACAAGAGAAAAAAAGCAGCCACATTCCTTACCAAATCATCACAAGAATGATCTCTAGGCCATGTATTAATATTCTTCTCCTCTGAGACCTCTTGAACCAGCCCCCCACTATTAAAATAACTCTCAGTACCACTATTTTCCATGTTCCTACTAATATGGCCCATTAAGCAGCACTTAAAGCATTTAATTGCTTTTCTAATGCACTGTCACAAGGTCCATATTCCTTCAAACAAAAGTATGGTCAGGCCTATTACAGCAATACCCCAGTCCCTGGTACCAACTTCTGTCCTAGTTAGGGTTTCTATTACTGTGAAAAGACACCACGACCTCTTATAAACACTTATAAAGGAAAACACTTAATTGGGTGGCTTGCAGTTTCAGAGGTTTAGTCCATTATCACATGATGATTCATGGTGCAACGTGGTGGCGTGCAGGCAGACATGGTGCTGGAGAAGGAGCTGAGAATTAATATATCTTTACCCACAAGGAACAAAAAGTGATCTGAACTAGGTATATCTTGAGCATAGGAGACCTCCAAGCCCATCCCCACAGTGACACACTTCCTCCAACAAGGCCATACTTCCTGATAGTGTCACGTCCTTTGGGAGCCATTTTCTTTCAAACCAACACAGTGTGTGTGCATGTGTTCTCACAGAGACCAAGGACACTGAGTCTTCCTCAGCCACTTGCCTCCTATTCCATTTAGGCAGCCTCTCTCACTGAACCTGAAGGTACACTGTCAACCAGCAAACTCCACTGACCCTCCTGTCTCCTTCTCTGACAGCGCTGAAGCTACAGATGCATGCACAGCCACACTAGGCTTTGTTCCGTTTTTTAAGATTTTTATGATTTTTATTATGTGTACATACGGGAGTCTGTGCATGTGAGTGCAAATGCCTGATGAGGCCAGCAAAGGGAGCCAGGCCCTGGAGCTGGAGTTACAGACAATTGAGAGCCACCTGACTGTGGGCTAGGAATTAAACTTGAGTCCTCTGGCAGCACAATGCATACTCCTAACCACTGAGCTATCTCTCTACCCACCTAGTCTTGGTTTTTATTTGTAGGCTTGTTTTTAGGTTGGGTTGAGTTATATTTTTTTAGACAGAATTTTGACTGTATGGAATAGACTGGCCTCAACTCACGATTATCCTTCTCTGGTCCCTCTAATACTAAATGACAGCCATGTGTCACCACACCAAGCCACACTTCATTTTCACCAGTTACCTTGCTCTAGGCACATAGGTAATTTGATAAGTTTTAGCACATGTATTTGGTTCTAAAATACATCATTGCTGAGCAGTCCTCTGGATTACAGTGTCCCTAAGACAATGTTTGTTTCCTACTGCAGGTGGAATCACCTTTGGTCTTTCATGGAGCTTCCATTCACCAACTTGGAGATGGCGTTCATTTTACTGGCTTTCTTTATCTTTTCCTTGTTTACTCTGGCGTCCATCTACTCCAGCCCTAACGAAAGAAATGAAGGTAACAGAAAAGAGAGGGAGAGCCCTTCATGGCCACTCTCTGTCTTTTCCTTCACAACCATCTTTCTGTGTAGCTGGATACGGTTTCATTGCTATTCTGTGTATGAGAATGAGTATGTTTGGTTTTACAGGTGGTGTGTGTGTATGTGTGTGTGTGTGTGTGTGTGTGTGTGTGTGTGTGTGATTTTGTTTAAGTACATATGCCTGGGAAGGAGAGGCATTAGAATGTTTTTCAACAGACTCTTGTCAGGCTCTGGAAATGTAGCTTAGTTGGGGTTCGGGCTATCGTCCAGCTCATAGAGTGCTTGCCCCCCATACTGGAAGCCCTCAGACCTGCATAAACCAGATGTGGTGACGTAGATCTGTTATCCATCATTCTGAAGGTGGAAGAGGGAGGATCAAGAGTTCAAGATCCAGCCTGGAACACAAGAAAGTCTGTCTCAAAAATTAATTAAGTCTCCTCAAAGCTCAAACATTCAAAAAAATGAAGATGTATTTTAAAACTCAATACTATGTTTTTGCCAATAATAGCAAGTGTTAAAAAGGAAAGGTATGAGTGTGCTAGGTAGTCCAGACTCCACCAAGATCTATGAAAGATAAAGAATAACTCAGGGAGCATTTTTGAGAACAAGAAAAATTATACATGTATGTATAAATATATGCTGAGGACATTTTACATATTTATGGAGAATAAGATAAAGTCATAAGAAAGTAGTGCTTGTGGGTTTTTGAGTCAGGGTCTCACTATGTAGCCTTGGCTGTCCTGAGACTTACTGTATAGACCAGCATGGCCTTGAACCCACAGGGTTCTTTACCTCACAAGTGCTGAGATTACAGGCATGTGCCAACATGCCTGGCTGTGCTTATGGCAACTTGCTTTGCTTTGATATGTATGAATGTTTTGCCTGCGTGGATTTATGTATGTATGTATGTGGGTCACATACATGCCTGGTGCCTGGAAAGGTCCAAAGAGGCATTGAGCCCCTTGAACTGAAGTTTCAGATGGTTCTTAGGCCCTGAATGGGTGCTAGGAACCAAGCCCGTCCTCTGCAGGTTCAGCAAGTGGTCTTAAGCGCTCAGCTCTCTTGCTCCTTCCCATTTGTGGCTTTTGACCAAATTTTTCTCATAGGTTCTTGTCTGTGAGAAGTACTGTCTATGAAATAGATTGTGATTATAGACATGCAATGGTAAATAAACTATTAGACACACGATGGAAAGGATTAGAACACAACTGCCCCACTAAATAGATGCTCAGCTTCCTGCCAACACCTAAAGTCAGAAACCTAACTGGATGGAGTCTATAAAGCCTGTTCCTGTTTCACAAATTGTGTGGATGGTATTTGTTTAAAATGGATTTGGCTGACAGAGTTAGGCCAAAGCAGCACTTACTCTAACTGGGTGATAATATATTTCCCTCACATGGTGGTGAGTTTGGGGCTGGCATGGCCTTCCCTGGTATCTTGAACCAAGACTATTTCTACATTGGTTCCTTGCCTTCACTAACCTCTAGCTCCATGTTATAGACCAATCCAGAAGACTGGAATCAAATTTTTGGTCTCAGAAGTCAAACACCTAGCCAAAATTTTGAGTTTGTGTTTCTAAAGCAAGAAAGGTAAAACCAATAGTGCCTGTCATGTGTGTGTGTGTGTGTGTGTGTGTGTGTGTGTGTGTGTGTGTGTGTGTACCTTAACCTCGCCATCATCAGGGAGCTAATGGGCATTAAATCATGGAAGAATCAAGCCAGAAGGAATGTTTAGATTACTTGACCTTTAGAACTTTGTGAGTGGAGTGTGTGAGTGTGTGTGTGTGTGTGTGTGTGTGTACAAGCGTGCATGCTTAATTTTTAAATTTTATTTATTCATTTATTGAGGCTGGGTCTGTCTGGCCTGGAACTCACTACATAGACCAGACTAATCTTTTGTTTTGTTTTGGTTTTGGGTTTTTGGTGTTTTATTTTTTGAGATGTTTTCTCTATGTAGTCCTGGGCTGTCCTGGAACTTGCTCTGTAGACCAGACTGACCTCAAACTCACAGAGATCCGCCTGGCTCTGTCTCCTTAGTACTGGGATTAAAGGTGTGTGCCACCACACCTGGCTTATTTATTAATTTTCAAAATAATATTTCATACTTTGAGAATTTCATGCATATGTACATCTTTTGATCGTATCCACCCCTCACTTTCTCCTGCAACTCCCCACAGACTTCTCTCCAACAGATTCTCCCCCATCTTCATATCTTTCTTCTTTCTTCATTTCTGAACCACTGAGTCCAGTCACTACTGCCTATGTGTGCATGGATGTGGTCATCCAGTCCAGCATGATCAACTACCAGCAGCCACACCCTCAAAGAAAAATGATTTCCCCAGATCCCAGCAGCCACCAACTGTCCACAGTGTTTCAGCTAGGGGTGAGGCCTCAAGTGCCACAGCCAAACCCATCATTTTGTATGCTAAATTTAAAAATTAATTTTTAAAGATACATTTTGAGGCTGATGGTGTAGCTCAGTTGGTAGAGCTCTAGCCTGGGAAACACAAGGTTCTAGACTTGATCTTTAGTACAACATAAACCAGGAGTGTTGGTGGACCTCTACATGGGAGGTAGAGGCAGGAAGGTTATCCTTAGCTTTATAGGATGTTTAAGGCCAGCCTGAGCTGAAGATCTTAGCTCAAAAAGGTAGAATAAAAAGTAGAAAAAGAAAGTAAGCTTCCTGTTACAGAGCTACACATTCAATGACCATTTACCATCCAAGAAATCAGACATGCATGTGAATTTGCCCACTATGATCTTTAAGTCTAATCCTGGAGAAAAAGGTCAACAATGCCAAGCACTACTCAAGCCCTGTGCTTGTGAAAAACAGCTGTACCTCAGATTCAGCCCCCAGCCTTTTGTTTTCTGAAAACCCCCACCCTCCTGTTCCATAGCATGGCTTTATCAGGAAGTACTGTGCGTCTCCACTCTTAGATATGACTCATCGTCTACTTTTGTTTCGGGCTCCGAGAGCCCCATGAGGACCCCGAGTTTACCTGATGGCTAGGGCAAACAGAGGCCCCTCCACCTTGTCTCAAGCAGTTGACACGGACTCCACACACTCCAGCTCTTTGTCTTAACAGTTGTTTTGACTGAGATTAAAACTGTTTGTCCCTCTGAAGCTAGCTGGAGATAAAGATAAATGTTTCCTGGAAGGCTAACTGAAGGATCGTTCTCCTGATTGCAGTGGGGCACAGGAGTCAGTCAGTCACTCATCCGTACCTCCGATACCCATCTCTGTAACAGGTAAAGGAAAACCACCCTGCTGAGGCCGTGTAGCTTTGAATTTGGGGTGCTGCCCACATGGCATTTGGCTGACTCAAGCCAATCTCTTTGTTATTTCATTTTTTTTCTCTTTTTCCCCCCTCCTTTCTTTCACAAAAATATGGTATGGCTCCCATTTAGGATCCTCTTAAATAGGTATGATACAAAAAAGAAAATCACAGTTTTTTAGTTGGATTACAACTATTTCTTTTCTGGAGGAAAGAGATGAATGTTCAGTATAAGAATCTCACTAGGAGGCCAGTGAGCTGGCTCAGTGGGTAAAGGTTCCAGCCATCGAGCCTGGAGACATGAATTCGGTACCTGGGACCCACATCGTAGGAGAGAGCTGACTCCTGCAAGTTGTCCTCTGACCTATACACGCAGGCATGGCTACAAGTGCATGTGCTCTCATCTCACACGCGCGCACACACACACACACACACACACACACACACACACACACACACACGCTGTGGAATATCATTCTGTATGGTGTGAATGTGTGTTGCTCTGGTTGGTTGATAAATAAAATGCTGATTGGCCAGTAGCCAGGCAGGAAGTATAGGCAGGATAAGCAGACAAGGAGAATTCTGGGAAGAGGAAGGCTGAGTCAGGAGTCACCAGCCAGACACAGAGGAAGCAAGATGACAAGGCAGAACTGAGAAAAAGTACCAAGCCATGTGGCTAAACATAAATAAGAATTGTGGGTTAATTTAAGTGTAAGGACCAGTCAGTAATAAGCCTGAGCTAATGGCTGAGCAGTTATAATTAATATAAGCTTCTGAGATTTGTCCCAACCGCCAGCTGGCCAGGACACAGGAAACCTTCCAACTACACGCGCGCGCGCGCGCGCGCACACACACACACACACACACACACACTAAAATGTAATTTTAAAAAAGAATCCTAAGCCGGGCGGTGGTGGCGCACGCCTTTAATCCCAGCACTCGGGAGGCAGAGCCAGGCGGATCTCTGTGAGCTCGAGGCCAGCCTGGGCTACCAAGTGAGTTCCAGGA
This sequence comes from Peromyscus eremicus, assembly GCF_949786415.1. NCBI lineage: Eukaryota > Metazoa > Chordata > Mammalia > Rodentia > Cricetidae > Peromyscus > Peromyscus eremicus. The sequence goes on along the minus strand of NC_081433.1, from coordinate 53,242,253 downwards.
GAGGCGCAAAGCTACACAGAGAAACCCTGTCTCGAAAAAACAAAAAAACAAAAAAAAAAAAAAGAATCCCCCTAAAAAATGTAACTCAGTGAGAACAGAATGCAGAAGTTAGGGATGAAAATCCGCCTGTAGATTCCTTCTGCTCACAGTTCATGCATGATCAGTGTCTGCTGGGAGAGAGAAAAAAGGTAGGAAAAACAAGATGAAATAAAATTGCTGGGCTGATAAGATGGCTTATCAGTTAGAGGCACTTGCTACCAAGCCTGATGACTTGAGTTCAAATCCCAGGGTCCTCATGCTGAAAAGACAGAATCAGCTCCTGCAAGTTGCTCTGTGACCACTGTATGCATGTACCACACCTGTACATAAGTAAATAAATGCAATAAAATTTTTAAATTTAAATGCTTTATCGCCACTGAACTTTTTTCCTTGGGAAAAAAAGTCAATAACAAACCAGGTAAAGCAATATTTTACACAAAATAAGATAATTTTACACTGTGCACCTAGAATGTTCCATTTTTAGTCAGTTCTCCAGCCAGCTCTTAGAATGCTGCCTAGGACATGGGTGGTTCTGAAGAACTCATTACTGAATGCCATAGCAAATACACTCAGCTTATTTCCTTAAGCAATCATCACACTGTATGCTTTCCAAATTCATTAGCATGATGTATTCTTTCTCTCTCGTTCTATAGTTTCTCCACCTGACTTCCATAACATTTTGTATCTACTTAATCATTCAAGCCTGCCTAAATCTATGAAGCAGATATTATTATTATATTATATCCAGAAATCCTCAAACATACCTACTATAATCCTTTACATAAAATTTCATGCCCTGCAGGATGGTAGTAGCACACACCTTTCATCCTAGCACTCAGGAGGCAGAAGCAGGCGCATCTCTGTGAGTTCAGACCAGCCTGGTCTAGACATTGAGTTCCAGGACAGCCAGAGCTATACAGAGAAACCCTGTTTCTTTTTTTTTTTTTTTTTTGGTTTTTCGAGACAGGGTTTCTCTGCGTAGCTTTGCGCCTTTTCCTGGAACTCACTTGGTAGCCCAGGCTGGCCTCGGACTCACAGAGATCCGCCTGGCTCTGCCTCCCGAGTGCTGGGATTAAAGGCGTGCGCCACCACCGCCCGGCTTTATTTTTCTTTTTTTTTTTTTTTTTTTGGTTTTTCGCCCTGTTTCAAAAATTAAATTAAATTAAATGAATAAATACATAGAATTCCATGCCCTTGTGAAGGAGCAGAAACATCATCATAGGCTGGTGTTCGCACAAAGACATCATCCAAGATGACCTAGGTTTGCCCTTGTAGTCCCAGCTCTAAGGAGGTGAAGACAGGAGAATCGAGAGTTCAAGGCCAGCCTGGGCTGCATAAAACCGTATCTCAAAAGAGGGGTGGGCTGGAGTAGTGGCTCTGTGGTTAAGAGCACTTGCTGCTCTTACCAGGGGAACCAAGTTTGGTTCCCAGGACCCAAGTGGTGGTCATAACCATCTGTAACTCTAGCTCCAAGAAATCTGACACCCTCTCCTGGACTCCTCAGGCACTAAGCACATACATGGTACATATACATACGTGCAGGAAAACACTCATACACGTAAAATAAAAACAAACCTCTAAAAATAATCATAAGAGTTAGGTGTGGTGTGCATGCCTTGAATCCTAGCAACTGAGAGGCAGAGGCAGGCAAATCTGTGAGTTCAAGGCCAGTCTGCTTCCTGGAGCGAGTTCCAGGACAGCCAGAGCTACACAGAGAGACCCTGTCTCCAAAAATAATAATCATAATAATAAATAAATTCTTAAAAAGATATCTGAGTTATGTATAAACACCCTCCAGTAAACTCCGTGTCATACAGAGCACATTAATTCAAAACAGTACAAATCTATATAGATAAGTTCCAAATGATGGTTCTCAATGTGTATTTGATTACCCACTTACAGCATTCACATTTGTTATGTTCATGAAGTATATATATTCTAATCTCAAATAAAATGTAACTAACATGGATGTACCTGCTTGGAAGAAGAAATTATGGAACGAATGCCAAAGTCAAATGCAGACAAGTTTGGAGGTAGGATTTAACTGAGTGATAAAGTATTCACCTGGTCTGCACAGGGCCCCATGTTCTAACCCTGCATACCATGAAAAGTATCTATGCACAGATAGGCTTGTGTATCTCCTTCCTCGGTGTTATCCAGACCACTGTGCCTTTTTCTTGAATTATAAAGAATCATTTCCACACTGTAAAGCTACAGCATCAGCTTAGAAAAGACTGGGGTAATAGCATGTGTCTACTTTAAAGACAAACTCAAAGACTTGCAGGTAGGAGCCATTTCCTGCCTGAATTATATTGTCATCCACCTGCCTTTGAAAGCTGTCCTGTCTAACAACCAGGAGGAAGTGATAAAATGTAAGTGACCCAGTAGGGAATCATAAGGCTATCCTAGGTAAGTAATGATCCTTCATCAAAGGTGTGTGCGCTGCCTCCTGACAAACAGTAGCCGCCCACATCCCCATGCCAGACACTCCCTTCCAGGGCGGCTGTGGGAACTGCCAGCCAGAGAGCCTTTGACACTTCATCTGTGCGCTCAGCACACAGACAGAGCAGCAAAGCCAGAGCCTGAGGCTCATGGGTCACCAACTCAGAGTAAGAGAAAATTTAGATCATCTTAGAATTCTTTAGCTACAATTGAAAGCTTTATTTACATTAAGAATTCATTTCAAATCCAGCATAGTGGTGTACATCTTTAGTAGCAGCACTCAGGAGGAATAGGTATCCTGGTCTGTAGAGAGAGATAGAGAGGTCCAGTCCAGCCAGGGCTTTATAAAGAGACCCTGTCTCTATAACAATAACAGCAACAACAATAATAGTAATAATATAACTGTATAGGGCTAGAGAGATGGCTCAGTGGTTAAGAGTCCTGGCTGCTCTTCCAGGGGACCCTGGTTTGATGCCCAGTGCCAACAAGGCAGGAGGATCATGAGTTCAAGACCAACCTAGGCTACAATACAAGTGTGGGTGAGAGAACCAATCGAGTTACTTAGATGTTTCAACTGCTGCTGAGCAACTTTTTCTTAATCTTGTTTTTAAAGATTTATTTATTTTATGCATGAGTGCTCGACCTACATGTACACCTTTATGCCAGAAGAGGGTATCAGATCCCACTAGAGATGGTTGTGAGCCACCATGTGGTTGCTGGGAATTGAACTCAACCTCTGACAGATCAGCCAGTGCTCTTAACCCCATAGTCATCTCTCCAGTTCAGCCATCTCTTCAGTCCGAATTACAGTTATTTCAAACTAAAAGACTAAATGGGATGGATGGTAGGAACTAGAGCAGGGTGGATCAGGCCCCGATCCCTACCGCTCACCGTATAGGTAGACTCTGTAAGGGCCGTGAGGCTGCCCTTCTTCATCTATAAATTAGTGGAGATAAATTGCCCACATGGAGCTGTTGTGTGAATTGAAATGTGACTGGGTAAAATGTGATCAGGGGTTTAAAACACAACACTCCCTTTGTCAAGTTGCCTTACTTTAGTGCTGTTCTTGCTCAGGTCCTGTAACTGTCTGTGATTTTTCTTCTGTAGTGTGTCTGTGTCTCTGTCACTGTGTTAGAGTATGTGGCCTCTTGAGATGATTGATGTCTTTGGTGTATTCTCTTTGGGCGTTTATCTTACACACACATACACACACAACTCCAAACAAGTTGAGTTGGTTGAAACGAATTTCACATCTGCAGTAGTTTTTCTGAACCATTTCTGTTTTTTGTTTTGTTAGGTTGGGGGTTGGGGTTTTTTTGCAGGGGTTGGAAGGGGTGTTGTTATTTTGAAGGGGGTACAATGTTTAGCTTTGGTTTTATGAACATTTTTGTGACACCAAATGCAGCTTGGTGACAAGAAATGTTTGTTAAGAACCTGCTCATAGATATGATAGCTCAAATATTTGTTGATAACCTGTCATAGATATTATAGCTCTTCCAAAAAAAATGACATTTTTGTCCTGGAAGGATTGGCTAAATAACACCAAAAAAAAAAAAAAAAAAAAAAAAAAAAAAAAGTTCCAAAACACACACTTATGAATTCTAGAATCTGGGTGGCCATATCCTAAAGGAATATTGACAAAGACAAAAGAGCATTGAACAAACAATAATTGTTCTGCTCCCCCCTCCCCCCAGCATGACTGGCTCAGGCTGTCTTCTTACAAGGCCTGTAAATGCCTGCATAGATATTTCCACACAACAGTTGGTCACCGCGTCCCTCTGTTGACTGATGGGTTCACTGCCCTGACCACAAGCTTTTTCATATTCATGAGGTAAAATTCCTGCACATTCCACTGAACACATCTTCGTTCAGGGCTGATCTGATGCTAAGCAGTCACATTAACCTCTCGTAGGACAGATTCGTGCCACTTGACCCGTGTGTCACATCACCCTCCCCAGCCCCTGTGCCCTCTGACAGACGACCGGGTACATGCCATTGTAGCAGAAGTCAATTTTGTTTTCTTTTGTCTGAGACATGGTCTCACTGGGTAGTGCTGACTGGCCTGGAACTCAGTAAGTAGACCAGGTTAGCCTCCAACTCACAGAGATCTACCTGGTTCTGTTTCCCCAAATCTTAAGATTAAAGGTGTGTGCCACACATGACTCTGCAAAATTTTGTAGACTGATCAGTGTCTACAGGTATAGTTCTGAAGGGCATACCATAGCACACCTGTCATCTATTGTTAATTTTGATTGTCCTCGTTGACAAGTAAAGAATCAGTAAGGAGACTTTGCTCCAGGTATGGTGGTACATACCTTTAGTCTAAGAGGAAAAATAAAAGGAAGAAAGGGAGGGAGGGAGGGAGGGAGGGAGGGAGGGAGGGAGGGAGGGTAGGAGGGAGGGAGGGAGGAAAAAAAGGAGAGAAACCTTGTAAAATATTTCTCTCTGCATTTGTTTCTAGTTATTTTGGTGGTCATAGTAACAATTCAATAATAGTTGAATGATAATTAGTTTATGGCATCAAAAATTTAAAATTTAATTGAATTCCATATCCATTATATCCATTATTGTAAGGAAGGGGAGGGTTTTAGCTGAATGTGTTTGTGGGGGGGGGGGGTGAGTATTTTGTTTTGTTGAAACAGGATCTCTTTATGTATCCCTGGCTGTCCTAGAACTCTCTGTGTGGATTAGGCTGTCATCAAACTCACATTAATATACCTGCCTCTGCCTCCCTAGTTACTAGGGTTAAAGGTATGCACCACTGTGTCCAACTAGCTAGCTTTGTTAGTTTTTTAACATTTTAAAATTTCTTACGTAATTATAAATGTGTGTGTGTGTGTGTGTGTGTGTGTGTGTGCAAGTGCCCACTGAGGCCAGAAGAGGCATTGAGTCCCCTGGCATTGGTGTTACAGGTGGTGTGAGCAACCTGTTGGGTTCTGGAAACTAGACTACAGTCCTCTGCAAGAGCAACAACCTTTAATCACTGAGTCATCCCACCTTCTCTTTATCTGTGTGTGTGTGTTTTAAGATTTATTATGGCCGGGTGGTGGTGGCACACACCTTTAATCCTAGCACTCGGGAGGCAGAGCCAGGTGGATCTCTGTGAGTTCGAGGCCAACCTGGTCTCCAAAGTGAGTTCTAGGAAAGGCGCAAAGCTACACAGAGAAACCCTGTCTCGAAAAAAAAACCAAAAAAAAAAAAAAAAAAAAAAAAACTATTATGTATTCAGTGTTCTGTCTGCATGTATGCCTGTAGGCCAGAAGAGGGCGCCAAATCTCATTACAGATGGTTGTGAGCCACCACGTGGTTGCTAGGATTTGAACTCAGGACCTCTGGAAGAGCTGCCAGTGCTCTTAACCTCTGAGCCATCTCTCCAGACTCAACCTTTATCTGTATTTTGAAGGAAAAAACAAAACTGAAAATGTGTGGTTGAGAGGGCACGCTTGGAATGGAGAGGTGGCTCAGCCATTAACAGCACTTGTTGCTCTTACACAGCACCACGTCCAGTTCCCAGCACCCCATGGCAGCTCACAACTGCCTGTGAGTCCAGCTCTGCGGTATCTGATGCCCTCTTCTGGGCTCCTGTGCACACACTCAGTACACATAAACTCACAGGCACACACACATACTCATAAAAATAAATAACCAAAATGTTTAAATAAATAAATCATTTTAATAAAAAAAATATACTGCGAAATAGTAAAATTTTTGTTTTATATATATATATATATATAAAATATAGTTATCTTATAGTTTTATATATATTAGGCTTTTTTATATTCATTTATTTTATGTGTATGGGAATTTTGTCTGAATGTCTATGGGTGTGTTCACAGATCAATTTATCAATCATTTCTAGACAAATAGAAACACACAGAATGGCCGGGCGGTGGTGGCGCACGCCTTTAATCCCAGCACTTGGGAGGCAGAGCCAGGCGGATCTCTGTGAGTTTGAGGCCAGCCTGGGCTACCAAGTGAGTTCCAGGAAAGGCGCAAAGCCGCACAGAGAAACCCTGTCTCCAAAAACAAAAACAAAAACAAAAACAAAAAACACACACAGAATGGTTAACTGTGGAGACAGGAAGTAGGAGAGGAAGCCGAAACCCTTCTGAAGTGATTGACAAAGAATTGTTTCACCGTCGAGA